>NC_046167.1:20541439-20800876 GCF_011064425.1 Rattus rattus
GTTTCAGGCCTATCACCTCTCATGCAGTTTCAGACACTTCTCTTGCTCTTCTATCCCCAGGGATACACAGGAACACACATCCATCTTTGCACGCACAGACACTTGTAGCCACACATATGTACATAAACTGTCCGCGCTCCTACTGGCTTCTGGGAATTAAGTTAGGGCTATTTTCAGCAAGTTCCTTGACACACACACATCCTCTCCCTCTCCCTCTCCCTCTCCCTCTCCCTCTCTCTCTCTCTCTGGGTGTGTGGTGTGTTATAAAGAAAATACATGACAGGGTCATTCAGAAGCCTAAATAAATAATGCAACATTTCATGAAAAAATAACTGGGGGAAATGAAAGATAGTAGCAGTTTCTAAAGAAGCAAGCCTCATCAACTAGAAAACTGAGTTGAAAAAATAGAACCATTTTTCTTTCAGCTCTCAGTAGACACGTCGGTGGGATTCCGTTCCCTAGTGTACCCTTACAGATCAGACTGTCTCCAGGGACAGAAGGATAGAAGGTAACACCGGAGGACCGTAGGCATGTAGCGCCTACAGCACCAGTTAGTTCCAGGCAGGGCCATTTTCCTGCACTGGGTCTCACTGCTCCTGGTGTACAGGAGCTACAAGGGCCATCGGTGACTGTGGGTGGAGGTCACAGTCAGCGACTCTTAAGGGTTTTCCAGGTCTTAGTGGAGAAGGCTCATGACCAACAGGCAAGCCACAGAGAAGCTTTTACACACCGTCCAAGGATGCAGGAAGCCTGCAGCCATCACCCAGTGGGTATCCTTCTGCCCTCCTAAAGGCCATTTTAACCCAGTGCTCACTGAATCTGAAGCCAACCACGCAGATAGGAGCACCCTATCTACAGGTGGCCCAGTGTCTGTGCGGACCCAGCGCCTGAGCACCTGAGCTCACCATTTGCACGCACTCCATCAGAGGCAGGCGTACAGCTTGATTTCCTCTCAGTGACACGACACAGGCTGGGGTCTCGGGGGTAGCTTCCAGCAAGGCAAGGACAGCTTCCACTCCCATACGGCTGGCCTGCAGATGACAATTGCAACCACTAAGAGATAGCTGACCCCTCATTCTATGCACAAGAGACACCGTGTGCATACCCAGAGGCCACCCCAGGGTTCACACTCTGCCTCCTTTCTTGGGCTGTAAAACGAGGATTTAATCAGGGGCTACCCTGCTTCTGCCATGATTATCTCTACTCATCTCTGTAACAGTAAGGCCATAATTCTAATAAGAAACGCTAGGCAATGTGGGAATGTAGGGTTTCGACTCAGGATGCCTGATGTCCTCTTAAGTTACGTTCTGGAAGCTTGCACTCGGGATACCACATTCCTACCTCCTGGGTTTTACTCTCTTAGCACCCCCGTCTTCCCCATCTGTAAGCAAACTGACCTCCCACATCGGCTGGGACCTCAGCCCGGGAAATCATTCTACGTCAGTAAGTCTCAAAGGACGTTTAAATAAGGGTATGGGCCACTAGCGTCTCCAGGGATGAGCCTGCTGGTCAGCCTCTGAGATAAACTAGCGCTTCAGAACGTCTCTTGAAGAGGCCTCATAAGAACATCTAGCAGTATCAGTCTCCACTTACCAAAATCCTGTCAAATGCAGAAGGGGTCCCTCCTCGCTGGACATGTCCAAGAATGGTGACCCGGGTGTCAAAGCCCAAATTCTTCACCACAAGCTGTGGGGAAAATGTCCGTCAGAAAATACACAACTGAACAGACCACAGTAAGGCTATACCGGCCTCATAAGGTACCAGCACTGAGCAAGGGTCCTCTACTCTGTCTTCAGAATTATAAACGTTAAAACTGATCATCGTTTCATTTCTCTTGTGGGAACAGCTGCCTATAGTCCTAAAATCTATTTTTCCAAATAATGCTTTCATAGTTGAGTAAAAGCTTTTTTAATATTGTTGCTGTTTGTTTTGATTTGGTTTTGGTTACTGAAAACAGTATATATAGGCCAGGTTGGTCTTGAAGTTACGATCCTCCTGCCTCAGCATCCTGAGAGTTTGAAAGTTACAGACAGGAAGCACCACACTTGGACTACTAAAGTTAACATCTTTACCTTCTGACAAGCAGATAAAAGTAAATAACACCGACTTCGCTACAAAAATGCTATCTCAGGTAGTTGTTTTTAAAGTATTATTTATGTTATGATTATCTCCCTTCATGATGTACAACTCTGCTGGGAAGGGAAGAACCCAGAAAATCCAGCCCCATGCCACCAGCAATACTGGCTGGTGATCTACAGAGTCTATGAATCTCCTTGGGACTAACAGATCCCCTGCATATATAATAAGGCCACCTATATCCATCCGTGCGCATTTCATGTTGCTGGAGTTCATCTTAATTTTATGTTACTGAGAAAGACAACCTCTGCCCTGCTTTTCTAAATAGATGTCAGTATATGCTGTTTAATATCTTTTTCACCAGCCCCAGTTGATGATTTAATGCTAAGGTGCAGATCTGGTACTGGAGTCATTACAAAATGAGCTTGGCTCATTAAATAACTGTAACTTAACAATGGTAAAGAAATCAGCTTGTAGGGCTATGGGTGTGACTCGATGGTAAAGCACTTGCCAGGCACTTGAGATCCTGGGTTTCTAGTCCTTGGCACTGCCAAAGACAAGGAGCAAGGCATCGCATGGTGGTTGCACCTTTAATTCTAACAAGAGGATGGCCAATTCGAGGCTGGCACAGGCTCCTTAGCAGGAAGAAAAAAAAAATAATGAAAGTTAAAAAATAAACCTTGTAAAACCAGATTAGTAATGCCTGTGGGCCCTGACTCAGGGCTGGAACCACGTAGCCTAGCTGTTGCTTTGTGGCCTCCTTAGTCCTTCTGCGATCCTGGTGAACAAGGCAAAGTCCTGTAGAGACTGGTAAGCACAGGTTGGAAAGAGTAGCAGGGAATTAGCCTGCCAGACCCTGCCCTACCTCAGGGGCCGTGAGGAGGCCGTGACTCATAGCCAAGTAGGCAGTTTTATTGGTGAGAATGTCATCAATTGATGCTTATTGGGCATGGCCTTGTCTATTGTTCCAAACAGAGAGGCCCTCAGAATGTGCTGTCTGTGCCAAGTAGTCAAGATTCCTTACCTTCTGTGCAAAGCTTGCCTAACAGATGGTCCTTTCTAACACAAGAACATCATTATCTACCCAACCGTCTCACGTCTACAGTTAGTGACAGTGCTATAAATGACCACTGAAGGCGAGGCTTAAGAAGAAACGCTGCCCGTCCAGACGTTCTTAAGCTTCACATCTCCAGTGCTTTGAAAGTTGAGTCCATATTCTAAATCTAATCCCCGTCAGTCATGCTGACTGACAACTCCTATGCCCATCTAGGCTTACCTCCTTGATTTTCTCAGAGGTGATTGGCTTATTTTGGGTGTCGATTGCTCCTTCGGACACAATGATGATATTCAGCCTTTTCTTTCGGGCACGGTTCTAAGGAGACAGAAAATCAAGACTCCTAAAACTTTTAGTAGGTTTCTAATGACAACAATTCCGGGGAAATGTGGCCTAAGTGGAGATGGCCTCTTTCCAGATAGAAATCATTGCCTAACTTGGGAATATTTCTCAGTAACCCCAAAGGTAGGTGAAAGGTGCCTTTGCAAGATCTGAGGGGGGTTGTAGACGAGGTGACATTACAAGCGTACACAAGAATTTGGCTCCAGTTAGCCTGGGTTAAAGTATGGTGTGTAGACATGCTGATTATAGTGAGCCCCACAACAGCAGGCAAACCGAGGCTGGACTCCCCCAGTTTAGCCTACCCCAAAGCATGTTTTCTGTTCCCTTTATGCTAGAGCTCTTTCCAGTCTCTGCATGGACTTCCCTAGACTCACTCACATGAGGTCAACAACTCACCCCCATCACATGTGGGAATACTGCATACACGCCTGGGTAGCAGATAGGTAGGTAATGGATAAGAAATTGAGAAAGGGTACAAGAAAGGCCCATGCATTGAGGGATTTTTTTCCCCAGCCTATAGAACCATTGGGTGAGGATATGAGGTGGAGCCTAGCGAGAGAAGACAAGTTACCTGGCAAAGGGTCCTTTGGGAGTGGATATTATGACCCCATCCCCACTCTTCATTCCCCCATGGTTTTTTTTTTTTTTTTTTTTCTGGCCACCATGAGGTAAATAATCCTCCTCTGCCTTGTAAGCCCTGTCATGACTCATGGTGTCATCAAGGGTTCAACCAACCATGAGCCAAGACCTCCAAGATCATGAGCTAAAATAAAGGTTTCCTTGGCCTTAGTTCAGCGGTTTACCGCAGTGACAGAAATCTAACAGACATACTGCCCATGCGAAGGGTCTGAGATGAACACAGTTACCTCTATTTGCCAGTTCATATTCTGGTGCCCTGTGTCATGTGCTTAGACCCTGGTACACACTGCCTTATATAAACTCAAGCAGTCACTCAAGGATATGACGAGTCTAAGAGTGCCTGGCCACTATATCATGCTGTAGGTTAGCTCAGTGGATTTTCTTTCTATAAAAATCACAAACAGACTATGGTCCCTTAGAAAAAGGTCGGTGTGATGGCCTGAATAATAATGGCCCCCATAGACTAATGTGTTTGAATTCTGGGCCCCTAGGGAGTGGCGTTATTATGAGGTGTGGCCTTGTTGCAGGAAGTGCGTCACTGTAGGGGTGGGCTCTGAGGTCTTACATAGGCTCATGCTACGTCCAGTGTGGTACAGTCTCTTCTGCTGCCTGGGGATCAAGATGTAGAACTCTCAGCTTCTTCTCTGCCTGAACACTGCCATGTTTTCTCGCCGTGATGTTAATGGGCTAAACTTCTGAAACTGTAAGCCAGCCCCAACTAATTTTTCTCTTTGTATGGGTTGCCATGATATGGGATCTCTTCGCAGCAATAGAAATCCCTAAGACAGCCAGCGTCATGTGTGTGGGGCCCCAGCCATGCCTGAAGGTGGGGCAAGAAGTAGAATGTTGACATGGATCAGAGGCACACAGATAATCAGGGTCACAAAGATTTGTTCTTGTCTATGACAGCTATGAAATGCGCCACACTTTGAAAAATGTGTACAATGTGAAGAATGAAGAATTTGAAGAATAACAAACACTTTCTTACAAGCGTAAAGGTATGTGAAGTACTGGGTAGATTGCCTTAGCGTTCCTTGAGAGAGTACTAGAAAGACAAGAGTCCACAAAGATGGGACGGCTAAGTAGGTATGCCACAGCCATGATGCACACGATCCCAAAGTTGTTAAAAGACAGTGGAATCTGTGGCCTAGGGAAACAGCTTTGGTTGCTTGTAAAGTACTTGCCCTTTCAAACACAAGAACCTGAATTTCCAGAACTATGCTTTTAAAGAAGGATGGAGGGGCATGATGGACAAGCTTGTCGCACTAAAGCTGGGATAGTCGACAAGAGGTGGTTCCCAATTAAGACAGTGTCTCCGAAGAAGAAAAAGGGTAGACAATGCCTAAAGAACAACACCCCAAGGCATTTTCTTTTTTTTTTTTTGTTCTTTTTTTTCGGAGCTGGGGACCGAACCCAGGGCCTTGCGCTTCCTAGGCAAGCGCTCTACCACTGAGCTAAATCCCCAACCCCCCCAAGGCATTTTCTTGATTGCTACTTGAGGTGGGACGGCTGTGCCCACTGTGGGCAGTGACACCCCTGCACAGGTAGGTTGGCATAAGGAAGTAAGTAAGCAGCATCCCTCAGTGGTTCCTGCCTTGGGCTACTGTCCTATGTTCGCAAGATGACAGACTACAAGCTAAAATAAACCCTTCTCTCCCAAGATCATTTTGGTCCAGTGTTTTATTACACCAACAGAGAAACAAACTATGATTCCTTTGCATGTGTACAAATACATGTATGCATACAAACAATGGAATTCTCAGGGCATTTAAGAAGGAAGAGAGATACTATGGCCCTACCACTTACTGAGTGCCTCCAAGTTCAGGGTCTAGACTGAATTAATTGATCCACTGACCTTCATAAAATCACTAATTTTCCCGTGTAAGAGAGGACATAAAAAGGTAACATTCTGTGGTCAAAGTCATTCTCATAGCAGTACAGCCAATGTCTAAGCCAATGAATTCTGTACCCTTGCAAGAGATATTTTTTTCCGTAAGCTAGTTAACCCTTCAAAATATTGGGGAAACTTCTTACAGCATTGTATTGGTGGCCAGGAAAAAGTAAAAAGACAGATACAAAGAGAGCAAAAGGTTCGGCCCTAATTCAGCCAAAACCTGGGGGATGGGAAGGTATGGATCCTGGTCTTGTCATACCAGAAAGCACAGTGTACACGGTCTAGACTCTAAGGAGGTTCTTTAGATTACATGAAGAAGTAGCCTTTAATGTAAAATGAGTATCTAGACATTGAACGACCGTTTTGAACAAACTGACTGTGCACTTCCTGTCAGCCAAGCCCAACAGTTATCCTTATCCCTGAATCACTCTCCATGGATGTGTGGCCTGTGACAGTGTCACTGTGCAATCAGGCTGCAGGCAAGAGAGCATTAGACTTGACGTCTAAGGAAGATGAGACCACAGAGGTGATGAGACCACAGAGGTGACGTCCTGTGTGGTGGTAATCTAGTCCCCTGGGTCATACTCAAGCGCCAGGAAATGGGAATACTACAGCTCAAGGGACCAGGTGTGGACAATCTGTCTTAATTGGACACCTGAGGATATTGCTAATGTCCCACAGGTCAGGACCAAAGCAAAGGAAACTCCCTCCCAGAGGGAGGGTCGTTTTGATCATCCACTAGTAGCACTAGCTTATTAGTTAAGACATCAGGCCTCCAAAAGAAGCTTGGTTTTTCTCACTATGACATAGCTTTAACCGTTCACATAGGTTTCTGTTTTGGCAAAACCTATTTGACTCATGACTTGGATGCTTTTTAAGACTGACTCAAAAGCAACATTTTATTACCCACACACACGCAGCCGCTTCTACACACTGGTTCGGGGCTCGCTGGCTCTAAATAAAATTGGTCTGTGATATAATGGTTACATAACTTTCTTGTAGCTCAGTTATAAAGATCGCTTCAAAAATAAGGGAGAGAAAAGTCACCTACTTATGAAGATCGTTAGCCCTGATAGCTAAGCACGGTCTTAAAGAAGTCAATCCACACTGCCTTCCGACTTCATAGGGGAATATCGGCCCCACCCTAAAAAGCAACTAGGCTGTCAAAGACAACATACAACAAACTCCTGACCAAAAAAGGGAGGAGCATGGATCAAAATAATTAGAGCACAGAAGAGCCTAAACTCCCCACACAATGTAGAAAGGGATGTCACAATACCTCACCCCTTATTTGGATGGTAGGGGAGATAAGATTTAAAAGGAGAGGTCGACACATGCCTGTCTGAGTTCAGTGATGACTCGAATAGCACCCGAGAGTTTCCTCTGTGATCCTGATGTTGGGTAGCCACCATGATCTCATCTTGTGACACTCAAGCCACTTAGAAGCAGAACTACTGCTTTGGATGGGAGGAATCAGTGGTGCCAGTTGTTTCTCCATGGCAACGTCAGCCTATGCAAGCAGATCCTTGGCAACGGGCTTGACCTCATTTGGTTTTTGTTTTGTTTTGTTTTGTTTTTTTACGAGCAAGGTTTTGAGTATTTAAAGGAGCCATCCAGCTTGGCCACCCCAAAAGACCTCGTGCATCCTTACTCTAGCAGCATAGCCCAGACTCCCAGGTACCTTGGAGAGTTTGAGGCACATTTCTTCCTCCCAACCATCCTCTGGCGGAGACTCCGGAAGGAACACCCAGTCGGCACCGCAAGCCAAGGCGCTCACCAAGGCCAAGTAACTGTGGGGACAAAAAATAATTAATACACTGGGAGGAAGGAGCCTGCTTGCAAGGCTAGTTAGTGTACCACTTATGCTCACAGACAACCTTGGGCAGCCATGCCCCTTGATATCCCCTGGGGGTTCTGGTTCCTTTGAGACTGCCCCCTGTTTCTAAGACTGCCCCCTGTTGCAATGAGTGGCGCAGAGCACTCATGTAGACGCCGCTAAGGTTCATTCCTACCAGGATGGTGTCGGCAGATACCTACCCACAGTGTCTCCCCATCACCTCCAGGACGAAGGTTCTCTGGTGGCTGGGAAGGGGTAAAGGGCACGTGTTAGCATTCACAGCAGAAAAAGCATACTTAGAGAAGAAAGCTTGCTCCTCAGCTGTCTGGCTGACACCAAGCTGTCAAAAGCTGACTCATTTTCTACAAAAAGCAAACTCTACTCAGTGCAAGTGCTTCAGACCTAAGGAGTAATGGGGCTTCAATAGTGACTACATTTTGAGGGGGGAGGCGGGGGGTGCTTTTTGAAACATGCTCTCATATGCCCCTCGGCTGACCTTGAACTGTGTGGCCAAGCGGAGGTGACCTTGAACTTCCGATCCTTCTGCCTCTGCATCCAAGTTGCTAGGACTACAAGCATACGCTACCACCTCCAGTTTATGGGGTGCTGGAAATTGAGCCTGGGCTTCCTGCGTGCGAGGCAAGCACTATACAGCTAAACCACATCCTCCGTACTGCTTCAAGTTGCGATTCATCATTTCCGAAGACCACGCAATACTTTTAAGATGGCTTCCTATGCTTTTTTCTAACAAGCATCTACTCTGAACTAAGTTGGATACTTCTGAAAGCTATGGGTTAGCTGGGATCATAGCCGAGATCTGAGAACTTGGGAGGCCATGAAGTTGGGAGTCTAAAAACGGCCAATCTCATCTACAGAGGGGAAAACAAAGCCCCAAGCTGGTTATATCCAAGTAAGCCCAGGATTGTGAATGCCACAAATCAGCTCCACCAGCACACAATGGCTGCCTGTCCTTGCTGTTGAAAGATCCAATTCCTCTGAGCTGTCCTTCCAGTCCTGAAGAGGTGATGTGATTTTCCCAGCGTCACAGAGTTCAATGGGCAGAGGCAGCTAAGAACCAGACATGACACACAAAAGGGGCCAGCCTCCCTCAATAACACTTGTTCCGGATGCTCCAAGCTTCGAGCCATCCCCTCACACAATGAAAGGCGCCTGTCTGGCTTACTATTTCGTTTGATTTTCAGGGAAAGATTTATGGGAATTCCGTGGTTCTCTAGAAAGCTGCTAGTCAGTCATGCCTCCTTGTAAGCCTAGATCACTGCAGATAAACTGTTAAATGTTCTATTCAAAATCTGGCTCATCGGTACCTTGGAACCTCAACGGTGATGAGGATGTCTCGCTCCACTAACAAGTGTGCCACTCACTAAGAGAGTCTCTCTCTCTCTCTCTCTCTCTCTCTCTCTCTCTCTCTCTGTTATTCTGAAACAAGATGGTCTTGTGGGGGGAAGGGGCTTTGGATAATTATTCTGTTTCCTTGTGTTTTCTAGTTTTTTCTCCCAATAAGCATATTTAGAATCATACAAATATGGGATCTGCTGAACGCTTTCAGAACCAGAAGTAATAGCCCGCTGGTTGGTTTCCCTAAGTCCTTTTACCTCTGGGCAGTGGTCATGATGGCGTCAACAACTTCAATAATTCGGTGCAGAGCTGAATCTGTACCGATGGTCATGTCTGTGCCACAGAAGTCATTGTCAATGGAGCCCACCATGCCCACCACGTTGAGGTAGGAGTGCTTCTTCACTGTATCCGAATCGATCTCACCTGTGTTAGAGATAAGAAACTCACCTCAGATCCAGCAAGAGCTACCATAGTCTCCTGGTGCTCCACCAGACGTGAAAGACAGTGGCCAGGGTATAGAAGTCAAGTACCCCGAGTTCTGTTTTTTTGATTAATTTCCCCAGAACGCTTCACAGCCTGAAATCAGCATACTGAAGGAAAGGCAAGCCGTGTGAAGACAGAAAGAACTAGACAGGACAGAAATTGGCACTGGACAAGTTAGCAAGAACATTAGATTATGAAGATACAAATGTTGCAACTTAGGATACAAACTTAAACACGTTTCATAGCAATGGCTGTGGACAATAATGAGGACACTTATTAATTTCTGAAATAAGTACCACAGAAACTTCTGATCACCTTCCTAGAGATGTCTTAAGGATGCCCACTCACGAAACTAGTTAGTAAGTGTGCTGTTAGCTCTCAGGATAAACATACCTGGTCAGGTGGTTCTACATAGATGAAATTAGAGTAGTGTGTGGGTGGGGGCGTGTTTCCTCTAAGTCTTTACTCATGGTCACCAATGGGCTGGTGTTAGATCAGGTATTAGAACAAACAGATGGAGTGAGGCTTCTCGGCTCCATTTCCTGAATAGACTTTTGAAGTTTGCTTAAAATGAAACTTGAGGACATACACTTTATCTCATTTCCGATTTTCATGAAATTGCCAGACTCTTGCTGGTTACATTTGATATGCAATTGGGATTACAATAATAAGAACTTTTATAGAGTCCTCAGACATCCTAAATAATATCAAAAGAAATTTAAAATTAAGAGGGGGGGAGCAGATCAGCATCTTTAAATTGAACTCTTGTAACATAGAGATTTAGAGACATCCCAGTGTATCAACAGAAATACAACGTGATGGCTGGAAATGTGGATGCTGGCGTCCAAGGGCCAGTGTGCACACAGACAATGGTTACAGCTGCTTGGCTTCCCTTATGACCCTTTGATAGGGGTGTATATGATTACTGTCATGAGAGTCCACAGACCTCCCTAGGAAAAGGGGCGCGTAGGACCTAGCACACAATAGGGCTTACTGTCATTGCTGTTCTTATCTGGGATGCAGATTTAAACTCTGTGATTGTGCCAAATCCCAAGGGGCAAAATGACAGCCACAATTTGCCTATGGCTAAAAACGAAGCTGGGACTTCATTTGTGTGGTGGTACACCCTTTGAACCCAGGCTGGCAGGGGCAGGTGCAGGGAGATCTATAAGTTCAAATGCCAGCCTGGTCTAGGTAGTGAGACCACATCTCAAAAACAAAAATAAGAAAGATGGCTCCGAAGTCGGTATGTTCAGGCTGGAGAGATGGCTCAGTGGTTAAGAGCACTGACTGCTCTTCCAGAGGTCCTGAGTTCAATTCCAAGCAACCACATGGTGGCTCGCAACCATCTGTAATAAGATCTGATGCCTTCTTCTGGTGTGTTGGAAGATAGCTACATTGTACTTATATATAAAATAAATAAATACATCTTTAAAAAAGTATATATGTTCACATCAGTTTCCCTCTCTCCCCCTTAAAGAACGCACAGTGTACTATTCCCACACTTTTAAAAACAAAAAAACAAAAAACACCGACAGGGAAACCTGAAGCAGGCTTCTCAGAGAAAAGCACTAACTTGGGAAATGGAAAGAGAAACATACCATTCTTAGCCAGTTCTTCCAGAAGTCCGTTCCATTCCTTCCGGAAGAGGTTGGCTCCCGTGAGACTTCCGTCCCCACCGATCACACACAGGTTGGTTATGCCCAAGCGTACCAGGTTACAGGCGGCTTTCAGACGCCCTTCACGGCTGCGGAAGGCTTGGCAACGCGCACTGCCGATGATGGTCCCACCCTGGAAAGGACATAGCATGCAGGCAGTAAATCAGATGGATCGGCACGGGCAGTGATCCACGAGACTTGCAGGACTTTCCAAAGGGTTTCTTCATTTTCATCTCGGCCATCAGTCTACTTCAAAGTCTGAGTTTCCTACTTTTAGTGGAAGTCCCTAAAGGAACACACTAACACCAGCCTGAAGCTCGTGGAAGGTGAATGTTAGCCTTCTGCTGAACGGACAGAGTCAAGTATCTATGGGGTCACTGCAGCCTCCCAGCTTCTTGGGGTCAAAGCGATGAACTGGCACTCCACTGGGCATCAGCCATGACCTGTAGAGCAAACTGGTCCTGCCTCCTGATGATGACCTCGCTCTCTTATGAGTCAGATCATTGAACCACAGGAATCTGAAAGGTGTGTAGTTTCAGTGGCTTCACTTAAAGTATAGCCCCAATGTGGTTGTCCCCATGAAGGGTCAGGACTATATCCAAGAGTGAGAGTTCACCTATGCTTCTCTCAGTAAAACTGCCACCCCTTCCCCAAAAGCTTCCCACCCCTTCCCCAAAAGTTATGATTTTAGAATAAGGTTTCTTTAAAAAAAAAATGAATCAATTTAGAAAAGTTGAGTCCACCCCTTAGACAACTGCTTCTGACTAGTGAGGTTTCCAGGCTGAACCACGCTGCAGGCAGAGTTTCAATGCAGATGGCTCAACTAAAAACCCATTATCCTTCTCGCATGTTAGAATGAATTTGTATGTCTATAGCTCATTTATACAGCCATAGAAATTTACAATTTTACCTGAAAATTACTGCCAGGTTGTTGAGTGAAACTTACTAATGTTAGTTAGAAATTACTAATAGAGCTGGAATCAATTCACCACCTATACCAATCTTGGGTTAAGTGTGATGGGAAACACACAGTTGGACATCACAGAGGCAGGCCAGGGGTGGCACATGCCAAGTCCAGAGCAGAGCTGAGCCTGTCCTCTGAACCTTCTGATGAAGATCAGTCAGAAGGACGGACTACTTGTTACAACCGGAAGTCAAAGGGAACCATGGGGTCACCAGGGCTGAACAGATATGGCGGCCAAAGCCAGGGAATGAAACTATGAGCAAGCAACTTACAGATGCCATTCACAGATTTACACACACACACACACACACACACACACACACACACACACACAATCTTTTAACCACAACAGTGTTTTCTGTTTTCCTATCTCAATCACAACAGCAGAATGGGGATGTTCTGTGTTGATAATGCGCTTGTCTTGAGAGCATTACTCCGCCTAACTATGAATGTGCCAAAATGTCCTCCACTCTCTAGGCACGCAGCAAAACTAAGAAATCCCAGGTGCAGTGTCTGAGTCTTTGATATTTGTTAAGGAACACACATGCCTTTAGCACCTTCAGAGCGAATTTTCAATTTTACTTATATTGAAAAGTACTCAGGATGAGTCAAAGATTAATCTTAGGTTTTAAAGGCTCTTCTTTCCTTTCTACAACTTCTCTTTACTTCTCAACTAATTAGGAACCTTCATTAAGGTTCTAGGGATATTAGAGGCAGAAGTTTCCCCAGACAGATTTCTTTAAAATTCAAAGCAAGCAACTGGGTTTTTTTTTTTGCCTCCAGTGACAATTACCTCTTCCTTGTGCACAACACAGAAATTAGCTGTGTCTGCTTCAAGCGAGAACAGGGCTGAAGTGTCCCAGTTAAATCCACAGCCCCAGGGGCTGCCAGGCAGAATATTTCCCAGGCTGTGTTTTACTCTGTGCCAAGGGATATGTAAAAACCCAGTGGGCACAGAGATTGACCGATGAGCACACAGTACCAGCAAACCGAATTAACCTTTGCACTCTTCTGCTCTGGAGGAAAGAGTCTGCCACAAGTACCACAGTGAACAGTAGCTGAGGCTTGCAGAGGCACCCAAGCTTGTACTGCAAAGACGCTTCCTGAGTTAAGGTCGGGTTGATATTTTTAAGACTTAATAAAAGGGCCCGAAAGATGACTCAGTGGTGAAGACTGCTTGCTCTATAATCATGGGGACCAGATCCTCAGATTCTAGCTACCAAATACCAAGCCATGCATTGCACAAATGGTTGTAACTGCAGCCCCGAGGGACCCAACATCATCTTCTAGACTTTCCGTGCACAGGCATACACGTATGCTTACACAGGCACTCAACATACACACATAAAGTAAAAATTTAATTAAATGGCACATATTGTAGATTGAATGCAAAGCGTACCCCACAGGCAGCTGACTTTGAAGCCTTGGTCCTCAAGCAGTGGTGCTATTTAAGAAAACTGTAGCTGCTTTGAGACTAGGTGAATTCCAAGTGGTTTGCTGGGGTTGGCCCTTGAAGGTGACAACCATCTCAACTTCTGGCCCCAGTCCTCTGCTTCTGATCTGCCAGGGCACGGAGAAGCCACTCAACAGTCTCTCTTTGTCCCAAGCTTGACCGCAAGCCACCGTGGCCTGGACTGCACAGTCTCTCAAGCCACCTTGCTCTCCTGACTTGAAGGACTCTATCTACTGAACCACGAGCCAATGTAACCCTCCTTTGGTTTCCTTCAGTCAGATATTTGTCCCAGAGACAAGGAAAAATAAGGAACAGGATAAGAAGTGAGTGTTCTCTGGCCTTATAACCATCTTAAAACAATAAACTAATTACAGTTTATCATTAGCTACCAGGGATGGGAACACGTGCTAGAGCTTACTCAAGCATCCAGTGTTGTAAACGGAAGCAGAGACTTTAAAATAGAGAAACAACAGCAAGGCACCTACCACTTGTAGAATGCTGGAGACACACTCCCACTTGGCTTCCACAATATTGGAGCCTCCATCCACCATGCCTTGGTAACCCTGGATGAGAAAAAATAAACATCTATTTAAAAAGAGGCTGGGCTTTAACTGATCAACAAAGCCACGAATTATACAACAGAAACACAAGTGACAATGAACCTAGTTTTTAAACTGTTAGAAGACAGTGCAACGTAAGTACTGGATAAGAGTATTTAACTATAGTAATCAATCAACCAATCAGTCAATCAAAATCAAAAACCTCTAAGTTAATTTCTATAATGAACATAGGAAGATAAGGGAATGAACAGATAGAAGTCTCAGTGCACTCTGGGTCCATGTGTCAGGTCCTACTTCCCACTGT
Organism: Rattus rattus; assembly: GCF_011064425.1. Taxonomy (NCBI): domain Eukaryota; kingdom Metazoa; phylum Chordata; class Mammalia; order Rodentia; family Muridae; genus Rattus; species Rattus rattus. Next base: position 20,556,060 of record NC_046167.1, read on the forward strand.
GATGAAAGGTGGAGTATCTTCTAGGGTGGAGTATCTTCTAGGGTGGAGTATCTTCATCCAAACTCTCAGGCTGCTGAGCCGGAGAGAGAACAGCGAAGGCTACAGCTAGGGTAGCATCATAACTCAGGAGCTCTCCCAGAAGAGCAGGACACAGAGTTGCACTCACTGAAGGGCTGGGCTACAATGTAACACGAAGACCTGCCAAGCTCCCACACAAAGGCTCATTGAGATAAGGTCTGCACTCAGTGGTAGGGTAACTAAAAGGCCCAAAGAGAATGTGGTCCCAACGTGCACTTTGGAGAAGAGGACCAGCCGGAGGTTCCAAAGCAACCAGAGATTGTTTCGGGGCTAGAGCAGGTACCCCTTTCCTGGCATCAATGTCCTGCAGCATCCACACTGGCAGAACTGTTCCCCACTAGGCCATCACAGACCGTTTGACCACTTAACTATGCTACACATATGTTCCCTTTCCTCTTAGTCTTTTAACTTAAATGTTGGGCTCTGTTTGTTGGTGCTCACGCACCCCAGACTAGGCCTGAATTTACTGCAAAGCTGAAGATGACCTTGAACTACCTCCCGTGCAGTAGAGTTACAGGTGTACACTGCACCCGCACGCCCCGCTTTATTTGGTGCTAGGGATTAAAGCCAAGACTTCCTGTGTGCCAGGCAAGTATTCTACCAGCCATTCTATACACATAACCAGCCCAAAACACAGACTCGATACTCTAAAAATTGATTTACTTATTTTTTTTTACAAAGGGTTGTGCTACTTAGAAAACAAGATATAGACAGCCTAGATATGTTCGGCAAAGGAATAAATTCAAAGGAAATTTCAAAAAAGAAACGAGAAAAGAATGGCTTCCCTACTATTGCCTTTAAAGCTTCCGCCCCACTGCACCCATGGGAGCTTACTAGGAAATGACTCGGGTTTTTACTGCGAAGTCATTGTGCTCACATCATATCAGAGAGAGAGAGAGAGAGAGAGAGAGACAGAGAGAGAGACAGAGAGAGAGAGAGAGAGCTGCCACCTGCAGCTTTAAGCTGCCTTTGACTAAAAGGAAGAGATTACCAAATTGAGAGAACTAATTTTACCCTTTTCATTCTCATGCAGAAAGTGAGATCTTTTTTTTTCCTATTGAGGCAGAAGGCTAAACACTTAATGTAGCCAAAACATTTTCTAAAATTCCATTTTATACTCTTGCCTTCAAAGCCAGTTTTATGACTCACCTAGGAAAGCAAACCTCTGAGCCTTTTAAAATTCACATTCAGTTTTTAACGGAAGAAAGATTACTACCAGCTTTGTTAATACCTAGTCAGAGGCTATGGGACCTGGGCTGGTTCTATCACATCCATCCTCCAGCAGAAGTTCTCCTGTCAGGCAGTTCACTCCCAGGAAAATGTAGGCCACAGGCTCTGAAGTATTCTGAGCAGCACCAGGTTGGGCATCCGTGGCTCCCCACTGATTCTGCTAGTATTTAAGGGTCCTTGTGACTACTCTGCTGAGTCACGTGTTGACTCCGCTAGAAACAAAGTAAGACCCAGCCCACTCACAGAGGGTTTTCAAAGTGATCTCTCTTTTTTACTTTTTAAAAATTAAAAGACCATATGGAAGATTACCATCTCATATTAAATCGGGCCTTTCATAATTTTCCTTTTTCCCGACCTCTCTACAACCCTTCCTTCCTACTGCTCTCTCTCTAATTCATAGCGTGTGTGTGTGCATATATACACACATTATACACATATATACACATTATATAGACACAATTCTATATATACATATGAGTACATACTCCTAAATATATATTTCAATAGACATGCTAACATAAAAGAGAGAAACTAATAAGACCTCAACCGTACACAAAGAACTATAAGCTACTAAGAAATAGTGAGGTTTTTTAAGACCTAGTCTGCCCCAAATTGGTTATCCAAAACCATGCGGTCAGCCCTGAAGTCAAGCAAACACTGGGCCAGCTTTCTAGTCTCACCCTCTTTTATTTCCAAGACAAGATCTCACTCTGCACCCCAGACTTGTCACGGCCAAGCTAGCCTTGGATTCATGGGAATCTTCCTGCTTCAGTTTCCTGACGGAATTACGTACATGAATCACCACATGGGTTACCATTGGTTTTTCAAGTTCTGGATCTTGGCTTGGTTTTACCCACGCAGAACCTGAGTAGACAGTGTTCCCTTCTCGACCTGGAGGGCTCTGATCACCTCTCTCCCGAGGGCACTGAACTAAAGTAAAATACTTCACAGCCACCCACTTAAAAAAAAAAAATGTACTCAGTGGCTTAATTATTTCGTGGAAAATTCCTATAAGGAAAGAAGCCATAGAGTCTGTCCTTGGTAAAGCTGGGTCAGCTCTAAAATAGATCAGAGCATGGCATGACATTGTATGGTCCTTTACTTGGAGCTTGAGCAAACCACTAACACACTAACTTCATTTATTTCGGCCTTTGGCGTTATTAGATTTCCTTAAGCCAAAGCAAACAATTTCAATTGCAGGAAAGCTGTGAACCTAACAGCCACAGCAGGAAGGAGGTGAATCAGCCTTCTACCATGATCACAGTCAAATCTACACGGCTGATCCGGACACCAACATCCTCAATGGGAACTCACTCAGCTTCACTGAGAGTGACAGTGGAGGTGGCCAAATCAGGGAGAGAGTCCAATTTGACAATGTTAAGTGTGTCTGGACGGTCTGAAAGCAAAGCCAGCACTGATGGCCGTAGGCCTATCAGTCAGGTATGAGGTCAGAAATGGCACAGGGCGTATGAAGTTAGTATAAGAGCATTCAAGGAATGAATGAATGAATGAATGAATGAATGAATGAATGAAGAGGGGAGGGGAGGGAGGGGAGGGGAGGGAGGGGAGGGGAGGGGGGAGGGGAAGGGGATGGGAGGGGAGAGGAGAGGGGAGGGATGGGAGGGGAGAGGAGGGGAGAGGGAGGGGAGGGGAGGGGAGAGGGAGGAGGGGAGGGAGAGGATGGGAGGGGGAGGAGAGGGGGGAGGAGGGGAGGGGAGAGGAGGGAGGGGAGGGGAGGGGAAGGGAGGGGAGGGGATGGGAGGGGAGAGGAGGGGAGAGGAGAGGAGGGGAGGGGACGGGAGGGGAGGGGAGGGGAGGGGAGAGGAGAGGAGAGGAGAGGAGAGGAGAGGAGGGGGGAGGAGGGGAGAGGGGAGGAGAGGGGAGAGGAGAGGAGAGGAGAGGGGACGGGAGGGGAGGGGAGGGGAGAGGAGAGGAGAGGAAAGGAAAGGAAAGGAAAGGTCACTTGCCCCTGAGGCTATTAGCAACACTCCAGACACATCCTAGCCAGTGTTCCAGTGGAAAGGGCAGACATTAATTATATGAATTGGCCTTTGGTGAATCAGTGAAAGTTAGCCAGTGTAGCTAAGAGTCATGCATGTTAGTGCAAGGGCTGGACCTGACAGGGTATGTGCAGCTGAATAGCCTCTCAGGAGGCAGCATATGGGGCTGCAATACAGCTCCACCCTCAAGCACCACTGCTATTAGTTTTAGGCAGATGTAGAGGTTAAGTAGCTTAGGTATTAAGGATGCTCCAATGTACAAATAGTTAAGTTAAAAAGCCCAGAGGCGTGCTTGAATGAGTTGTGGGTAACAGTGCTTCAAGGTCGAAGCACTGACAGGGGCAGTGGAAGCCAGCACTGAGAACAGGAGTGGCATTTGAGAGATGCTTTCAAAAGTCAGCCCGGACACGGTGATGTGTTTTCAATTCAAGGAATCCTACCCACTGGCTTTGTCCGTGCATGTCAAGAGCACGAGAATCACCCAGATTGCAGCCCAATGTCACCTCTGTGCTCATTTCTCCAGGTGTGGGTCCACCATCTTACCCAGGCTGACAGGAGGAGTAGACTTCAGAATAAAAAGAGCAGAGGCTAGAACGGGGTTTTGTGGATTTTTCTGTCACAAGCTTAGCATTCCTTACTTGAAAGGCCAGGAGTTGGGAGTTCATTTTACAGGAGAATGAGAGATCCAGTGAAGTGAGGGCTGGGGAGGAATCTGCATTAGAAAGGGGAAAAAATGGTGCCAATCTACAGTTAAGGATTCTTCTTTCCCTTCATTTCTTTGACGTTCATCTTTCTGTTTTATTTATTCACTTGGGGACAGTCTCATGCAGCCCCGATTAGGCTCAAACTTAGAGGTTGCCCTTAAAACGCCTGCTCTTCCTGCCTGCACCTCCAGCGAGCTTCCAAGTTTACACTGTCGGGGATCAAAGGCGAAGCAGCAAGCAGGCTAAGAGAGCACTCTCCCACCTGCGCCACACTCCCCAGCCTTCCTCAGGATATTAACTCAGGCAGGCTATGGTGCTCAGGGCCTGAAACAAGAGAAGCTGAAGTGGCAGGCTAATCGTTTACATTCAAGACGAAAAGCCCGGCTGGTAGAAACCAGAAATAGACACGTCAACTGAGAGACAAGGACAAGCAGAGACCCTCAGGCCACTGGAGCCACAGGGAAGATGACGTCGGTTCCATTTTGGTCAGTCTGTGAGGCATGGCAGTGTCAGAATTTGGGATTAAAATTTAGGATAGCAATAAGATTAACGGGACTTGGTTTCGGGGTGGGCAATGAGTTGAGCTTGGGGAGTAACTATAAATGAGTGCTAATACACAATATCGAACTGCTGTCTTTCATGTAATGATACAAGCCACTTAGGTTACCTTTTTTGTAAAGTCTCTAAGAATGCTTCTTTGAAAATCTGCAGAAAACCTTCCACAACAGGCCATGAAACCCACACAATAAACTAAAAGGAATGAGAGTCCCGTCTTCTTCAGCTAGGTTAGTTTCATTTTTCCTATCCTGGGTTAGACCCAGGCAGCCTGCTCTGGACATGGTCTTTCCTGAATGTATTGGTCTTGTCTTACCACTGCTGCCATGGCCTTCTGTGGGCTATTAAGCCATAAAACAAAAAAACAAAAAACTTAAGAGCAACCAAACAGGGGGGGAAGAAAGTAATAAAGAACCAGCTCACTGCATAAGAAAAACTGGGTTAACCCACCAACCCATCCCATCTCTCCTGGAATGGAGCCCAAGGGCTCCACACGCACCACACGTACGCCTGACCCAGATCCACAGGCCTGCAAAACAGCAGCCAGATGGAGCAGCTCAGCCAAGCAGGTGCCAGGCCTTTGCGGGAAATACCAGACTTTTCAGGTTCATCATACATTTTCCATGCACTTTCAGAAGAAGAGAAGAAGGGGTGGGGGTGGCTAGGAGGAGCATGAGGATAAGCATAGAGAGAAACAGGAGAGGAAGGAGAGGAACAGAGAAAGGGGGGGGGGAGTGAGGGGGGGGGGGGGGTGAGGGAACCGGGAGAAGAACCCATTGTTTCATTAATACTAACTAATCTGTTTAACGGTTCCAATCTTCTGGCAACCTTGGCAGTTCTAGGCAAACAGAAACTAGAGCATGCATTGTTGTCTTTTATCAAAAAGAAAAGGAAGGCCAGGGATATGTTTGGTAGGGCAAGGTATGGTGTGGTGGAAGGGGGTGCCTCAGCGGGTCCCTCTGAGGTACCAGCCACACTACAGGTGTAGTACGGAATAGAGTTTATTTAGGACATGGGGAGGGAAGTCGAGAGGGTAGTAGAGACAGAGAAAGGCAGAGAGAGTGTGTAGAGGAGTAAAAGGCTGACCATGAACACATGGAGAGAGAGGGGACAGGAGAATGGGGAGAGCAGGGGCATTGGGGGAACAGGAGAAGAGGATAAGAGAGCAAGAGGGGGCAAGCATCCTCTTTTATAGTGAGTCAGGCATTCCTGGCTGTCGCCATATAACTGTAGGGCAGAGCCTAGAAGAAATGCTAACATACATGAAACAACGTGTTGGGATGAATCACTAAATGATGCTTCAAACCATAATCCCAGCACCTTTCTAAATTCAAATCAAATAGGTTGAGAACAGTAGTCCCTTGTGAGAGGGACTATGCCTCCCAGGAACGCAGCCACCTCGAAACGATCTTGACCGTTAGAACTATTGGGAGGAGGTGCCTCTGGCCTCGACTGGGTAGAGGCAGAATGCTCCTTCACGCCCTGCAGTGCCCAGTACTTCCAGTGCCCACCCTTGAATGATCTTTCCCATCCCAACTTCCACACAGTGCTGCGAGAGGTTAGGAAAGAAGCCTCAGTCTTGGGGACAGCTCATGAGTCCCAGGTCAGGGAGTTCATCACTTCAGTCACATGCCTCAAGTCTGTGTCTGGCTGCAGACCAATGGAGTCAAAGGCAAGTGTGTCTTCTTGCCCTGCAACCAGCCGGCAGCCAGCCCCTTCAGAGGTAGTGCTCGAAACTATTCCACATGTTTTCTCCCAGTGAGGGGGTGAGACAGAAGGGCTTCGTTTTCTTCCTTCCCTTTCTTTTCTCTTTCCTCCCCTTACCTCCCCACCACCCCATTCTTTTTCTGAGGTTTGGAGGCAAGAACTTATCCGAGGCTGGCCTGGAACTCACTAGGTAACCAAGGATGCCTTTGAACTCCTGAAGCTTCCCTGCCTTCATCATATCCAGCCCAGATATGACGCCCCTGGGTCAAATGAGGTCACAGGATCAAAGGGTTAATGCACTCCTTCCCAGGCACTGTCTGGGCTGCTTGCTGTGGATCCAGTGTCCTACCTAATCCCTGGAAGCGCTGTGCTAGGACTCTAAAGGTTTGGATGTTCAAAGGCAGTGTGGATGTGACCGCACATGTGACTCTGGGTGACCAGGAGCTCAGTGGAGGCCATCCCTGCAGGTGTCGGCTTCTGTACAGAAAGGTACAGCCCCTCACACCAGGTAAGTTGAGTCAAGATAGTTTTCAGCCTCATTCCAGGTCACCAGGGCTTTGCTGTCAACAAGTGGGTAAAAGCTAACAGATGTGGGGGTTCTTTTTCGTGTTCTAAAATTATTGAAGCACAAGTTTTACATCTACAGTGGACTGCTTACTGCTACTCAAGGAAAGAATCTTATGAGTGTGCCAAGTCCTACAGCGCCATCGCCCTCCCTCTCAAAACGAGGCTTCCAGAGTCTTAGACTGAACATTTGCTCATTTCCCCAGCTCAGTCAGAGCAGTCTGAAGAGTGTGTAAGGCAATCTAATAAACCCTGTCTTATAGCCGTACATTGTTGGTTCTGTTTCTCTAAGGAACTCGGAAAACAATAGTGCAGGGGATAAATCCAGTTAACCTCAAAAGAAAGATCAAATATCTTCCGCTGTAGGCTGACAAGATGTTCTTTCTTTCAAGTCTTTAATTTGTGAAATGTGCAGAGTCTGGTTAGACACTGGTCTGGAGTTTATTTAAATATCACCAGAACTCAGACAGATAAGGCGGGATATGACAGAACAAAGTACAGACACAGGACATAAGAACTACCCATGCAGGGCATCTGAGGGAGCATTGAGAGCTTACCAGACAGTAAAGTTAGACCCTCACACAGACATAGCTTGTGGTCTCTTCCCCAACTAACACTCAAAGACAGAGCTGACTTTTAAATGGACCAGTGCGCTTCCCAACATTGCTAGAACTGACACGTGGGGCCCATTGGTTCTTCAAGGTTGAGGGCTGTCTTGTCCACTTTAAAAGGTGTTAGGCAGGGTTCCACTGTCACCTTCTGGGTGCCAGGTACAATCATCTCTCTAACAATGAGATTATCAAAACTGTCTTCAAGCGATGGCAAACGTCCTTCAGTACAAGTCAGAAGTAACTAGGTAAATTTGGGGGGTGGGGTGGGGATCTGTTATAGGGCTGAGTTCCTTCTGGCCTCGCAAAGGACTGAACAATAACTTGGAGAATGCCAACTGTTTAGGGGAGCATTTGGTTTAACTGTGAAGTAACAGAAATATCTGACTTCCTTCCCTCACACACCCTACTGAGCCCACAGCAAGATCAAAGCAGTGACTCATGTGCAACTTTCTACTCTCCTCTAGGTGCTCAGCAGCTTATAGCCAAGAGCAGAGGACACTAGGGCTGTGGCCTGTGTAAAGAAAATCACATGGGCTCCTGGGAGAACCTTCTGTAGACTCTAAGTCCCTAGTAAATTTGAAAGTGCTGCTAATTTTAACAAGAAACCTCATCTGGCACTGCTCCAACCCCATAGAGCTGGTGAAAGCCACATTACTTATTAAGAACTGCTCTCGGGCCACAATGCACAGTTTTATCTCAAGGCTCAAGGCAGGAGAGAGAGGCACAGAGAGAGAGAGAGAGAGAGAGAGAGAGAGAGAGAGAGAGAGAGAGAGAGAGAGAGAGAGAGAGAGGAGAGGAGAGGAGAGGAGAGGAGAGGAGAGGAGAGGAGAGGAGAGGAGAGGAGAGGACAGGAGAGGAGAGGAGAGGAGAGAAGCGGAGAGTGTTAGGGGAGGTGGGAGAGCTCTGAAACAGAAGCAGAAGGAACAATGTAAAGGCCCCAAATGAAACGGGGCTGACACTTGGGTCCAGATAACTTGTGTAGCAAGTTCTTACCACACAGAGCCATCTCCTAAGCCTTGAACTGATCTGTTTAAAAAACAATTCTTTTCCATTTTGAGCTCCATTTGACAAATACAAAATTTACAAATATAAAATGGTGTTCCTTATAAGTTCTGGAAATAAAGAGGCTCGGTACATGGTGGTTCCTTCTGGTCCTCGTGCTATAGATTTCCTAAGCTGCCAGGACCTGAAGCACCGGAGACAAAGAGCAGTTTGAGTGTGGTTAGTTATTGTTACTGAGTTTCAGTTTGTGTCAGTACTGGTGATGACGGGTTTCATTGTGGCATTTTCATACATGTTTCTCCTCATTCATTCCCCTCCTCTCGCTCCTGTCCCCCACCCCAACATCTTTCTGCTGTCCTCATGTCATAGGTATTTTATCACCTTCTCTCCTGGTCCTGTTCTATGCCTTTAGATGTCTTCTTGCTGTCACACTCTACTTTCTAGTTTCATCTCTCTCTCTCTCTCTCTCTCTCTCTCTCTCTCTCTCTCTCTCACACACACACACACACACACACAGGCACAATGAAAATCTAAGATCTGCCAGAGAACAAATGTATTCATCTTTCTGAGGCTAGCATTTAACATGGTGATTTCCACTTGTATACACTTCCAGGCAAACTCATGATGTTTTATATTTGTGCAGCAATAAAATTCCATTTAACCCAGATTCTTCACCGTGAAGCCAAGACATGACCAGGCGCTGGGGTGTGGTGTCGGCTTCACATTCATGATGGAAAGCTCAAAAGGGATGGCTTTCTATTTCTGGTCCTATTCTTTGAGATCAGCTCACACGTTGACATCCTCACAATCATTGACCCAGCAATCAAGACCAGGAAGTGGATACCAGTATGACTTTTGAGCTGTCTTATCTCAGTTTCCTTCTCACTCCTGGTGCTCAGCCAAGGGAGGCAGTAAGAGAGAGAGACGGGTGAGCTCAGGGCTGTGAGCAAGTGGGTGGGGCAAATTCCCCAGTGAGAGACAACACAAATGGGAAGCACTGACCTCGTATATAAAGTACACTTTGGCCCCCGTGTATATTCCCATGCGCACCACAGCACGGACAGCAGCATTCATGCCTGTGGAAGGAACAGAATTAGTTGTCAGTAGACAGCGTGAGGCTGGTTCACCAAAACCTTGGTTAACTGCGTGTGCTTCTGTTTCCTTGTGGGCTGTGACTGTGACACATCTACCTCAAGGATTAGTACAGGGAATACAAACAACTGGAAACCAGGGAACCCAGCATATTGGGGTTCATCTAAGCGTGGGGCTCACACTGGAAAAAGAGCCTGGGATATTTTTAGTTCAGAGTATCACTCATCAACTTTCTGTGGCTTTTCCTTTTTTGAGACTAGCTCGAGGCTGACTAAAGCTTCCAGCTCCTTAGCCTCCTGGGTGCTAGGATGGCAGTGTGTGTTCTGAAGCACAGAATGCTGGGCAACTCCAGACAAACACTAAGGAAAACGGGTGGCAGGTTTTGAGGGCCAAACTCAAAGAAATTAATACGGAAGGCAGCATTGGGTCTGTGACTTGAGGAGAAGCTGAATAATTATTTTATCCCTAGATATTGGTGTAATAAAAAAAAAAGTCTTTATTATAAAACAAATCATGGCATTTTTTTCATTAGAAGAGGAACTAAGACAAGTCAACCCCCCCTTTTTTTATTTAACGATTTATTTATTTATTTTATGTATATGAGCACACTATAGCTATCTTCAGACATACCAGACCCCATTTCAGATGGTTGTGAGCCACCATGTGGTTGCTGGGAATTGAACTCAGGACCTCTGGAAGAGCAGTTGGTGCGCTTAACTGCTGAGCCATCTCTCCAGCCCGGACAAGCCAACCTCTACACATCCTTAAGAGAGACCAGGGGCATTTTGTACACTTAAAGAGCAGCAGCGAACCATGTGTTACAATGGAAGGCTTCTGACTCGATTTACTTTCCACGGGGGCAGGAGTTTTTTGAAACTGAAAACTGGCTTGAGTAGCCTGCCACTGGTGTAACAGTTGAAGGCCCTTGCATCATCTTAGCTCGGAGTCAAAGGTCCAGCAAGAGAGAAGGAACAAGGTAGAAGAGCCATGCCCGGCAAGGATGGAGCCTTCAGCCTCAGAGTGGAAAGCAAACGGGCTCTCAGCCAAGTCCCTCTGAGGCCACCGTTCTCTCCAATTCTCCCACCCTGTGTCTTGAAATTTGGGGAGACAGCTATCAGACAGACATGCTACACTACAGAAAGGCGACAAAGGGACGGTTTAACTGAATAAGTGCACACACGAAACGGGAGCCGGGGCAAAAGCTCCGTCCATAGAGTGGTTGCTGCACAAGATGGCGGCCTGAGTTCTGAGCGCTACGGTCCATGTAAAGAGCGAGCACCACAGTGCGCCTGTAGTGCTGAGGACGAGGTGAAGACAGGAGGGTTACTGGGACTTGGTAGCTAGCTACTCTGTCCGCTTCAGTGAGATGGGGATTCATTAGCAAACCCTGCCTCAAAAAATAAGGCGGAGGGACATTAGGGGAGTCACCAGACCTCTGGCCTCCACAGTAAATGGGTGCGCGCACACGCACGTGCACACGCACGACACACGCGCACAAGCGCGCGCACACACACGCGCACACACACACACACTTCCCTCTCCTTCACTTCTGCAAATCACTTAGAAATATGTGCAACCCTTTATCATGTAAACCCGCAGCCTCAATTTTGCCTTCCACCGAAATCCTATTTTGGAAGCTGAGTAGTTGTCCTCTCTGGCATAAGATACCATGTATCACCCAGCAGTGGTGGCACATTCCTTTACTCCCGGCCCTCAGAAGGCACAGACAGGTGGATCTCTCTGTAAGTTCCAGGTCAACCTGGTCTACAGAGTGAGTTCCAGGACAGCGAAGGCTACATAGAGAAACCCTGTCTTGGAAAAAAAGAAGATATCCTGTATTATTGATTTTGGCTTCTAATCACACATAAGGAGACAGCCGTGAAGGCACCCACCCCTTAAAATATTTGCTAAGGCGCTCAACTGCTGTGTCCTACAGAGTCTCGTCCTTGTTCTTGGACTTAGCAATGTTTGAAGAGTTTTTGGCCAAGAGAGTGACTTTTTTTCTAGATGTATATATACATGTGCCAAGCTCCTACTCTGCAAGGGTCCAAGGGAAGGGAACCCAAACTGGGGCGTGTGGGGGGAGGGTGAGGGGGTCCTGGCCACACCCTGAGGATTCTCCTGCTATTTGATGTCAGGGAGACAACCCTCTGACATCTGCCTGCCTGCTTCGCCCCGATACGGATACCAAGCCCTGAGACCCATTTCACTCGGCTTGGGATGACATCTTTCCCTGACCCTTCCATGCTCTTCCCCTGCAGCCCTCCTTTAACTTCCTAGTTCTGCTTCTCCAGTCCTCTACCCACCTCAGACAGAACTACCTGCCCCTCTGTAGCCATAGATGTCTCCTAATGATATAGGCATCTTTCCAAGGGAAAAGTGAGCTCAAAATCTCTCTCTCTCTCTCTCTCTCTCTCTCTCTCTCTCTCTCTCTCTCTCTCTCTCTCTCTCTCTCTTTCTCTCTCTCTCTCTCTCTCTCTCTCGATGGCTCCTGCAGGATGGCTGTGGTTCTTCTAGGGCTTTCTACGCCAGCAGTAATCGCCTAATAGACCACTAGGTGCCTGAGCTATAGGAACCCTTGTAAATGGGTGATACAGTGCCCTGGGCAATGATACCCTGGACTCTTTCGCTCCTTCCTTGAAGACTTCATTTCCACAAGATTTTTTTTTTTTTCAGAAATACATTTGCTTGAAAACCCTTGGGGGTTTGAAAAATGTGTTCCAAAAAGAGGCAGAAGGAAGAAGATGGCTGAAAGCCGAGAGTAAAAAGGAAAGGAGGAAGCTGGGTGTGATGGAGAAGACGACTCCATTCCTTCTAGACTCCAGCGGGTGGGGTGGGGTGAGGGTGGGGTAGGAGCAGAAGGGATCTTCTGCAACCACTTCACACAGGAGATTTCCCTGATGGCCTCCAAACTCAGCAGGAAAGAGCATGCTTACACTCAAGCAGGTGACCTCAGGCCCAAGGCAGGCTTCCTAAGGCCGGGGCCTACATATGCTGTATCCCTCGGGGGCTTCTCTAGTAGAGCTGAGAGTTTGTGTTTCTCCCTAGTTCTTGACTGTCTCCAGAATCCTTTGAGGGGCACAACCACCATCCTGGTCATTTGGGTGAGATTCTCTCAATGCCTCTAAAGGCAGCCCATTACCCCGAACCCCCACCCCCAAATCGTGAAAGGGTCCAGCCGGGGCTGAAACCTCCCGGGGAAGCCTGGGGCTCTATAAGGATAACAACATCAATCAAATGGGAAGTTGTGATTTCAGTTCCCTGTACTTTAACCAGGAAGCTTCCGGTTTGTTTTCGTACTTCAGAATCACCAAAGGCACAAGTTTCACAGAAGAAAGCCTACTCGGGCCAGAGTCCTGTCTAACTGCTAATGAGATTCTAGGCCCCGCTTTGGAAGGGATACAGTCAGTGGGGCAGCAGGCTGCATCGGAGTGGCTCCCTTGGGTAGAAAGCAGAATGATATGAACCCCAGGAAGGCTAGGAGAAGGACGGACAGAGATCAAAGAGCAAAGAAGGAAACCAATGTGTAGACAGGCATCCTTATAATCTGGGTTTTATAGTCTTCTGGGTAAACATCTGTGTTCAGTCATTTGGCTTACGGCTGTCCTCGTCCTCGGCCACCTGGTCATTTGGGACAAAGAGCAGATTCAAGGGCTTCTACTCACACTCAACCTACTGTTTTTCCAGAACATAGTCTTCATTCACTCATTTGTTTAGGTTTTATACTCTGAACAGGGAGTCAAAACAACCTTCCAAGGGGGAAAACGTCATCTTCCTCCTAAGCAATAAACATGGAGTTTCGAAAGAAATCTAAATCCCAATCCAGGGCTCCTAGGCTTGGAACCCTCTCGGCAGGAATAAAGATAATCTGAGGAGACATCAGTGCCCCTCCCTTTGTCTTTCAGATTATTCAAACAATGGACCCTAAGGAATTGGAATTTCCCCTGGAATCTCTTGCTTAAGGAGAAAGGCTGGGCTGGAGAGAGGGCTCAGTGCTTAAGAGCACTGACTGCTCTTCCACAGGTCCGGAGTTCAATTCCCAATAACCACATGGTGGCTCACAGCCATCTGTCATGGGATCTGATGTCCTCTTCTGGTGTGTCTGAAGTCAGCTACAGTGTACTGAGAACATAAAAGAATGAATGAATGAATGAATGAATGAATGAATGGAGAAAGGCTTGGTGTCAGTGTTTTCTCTCAGAAAGATCTGCACATACTTCTGCTAACTCGTCAGAACACATTGCAGGTAGCAGGGTATGGCGTCACCGCGGCACTTGGAAGGCATGAGACAGTGTCTGTGAGTTCAAGGCCAGCCTATGGACAAATAAGTTCCAGGACAGCAAGAGCCGTTATACAGAGAAGTCTGTCTCTCAGAAAAACCAGAAAGAAAAAGTGCAGGAGGGACTGTAGCCTACACAGAGGTTAAGTCATCACCAAGGGGCATGACCACACTAGACCCAGACTGCTTAATTTGGCTTATTTCTTATTTTCAATTTAAGCCTAAACCTGGAAGGAAGTCAGACTTGGGGCAGGGCGGGACAGGGTGGGGCGGTCGATGAACTTCGTTTCTCCTCACAGGTGTGGTCACTTGGAATAAATCTCCTTCATCTGCTTTTCACTATTTGTGTGTTTAATTGGCTTAATGAGGTCTGGGGGCAAGAGCCCAGTGTGGCACTGCCCCTAACTACACTAGCAACAAGTATAATCTTATAGAACTAAAACTAAATGAACGTGGAGACAACAATGATGCTGTTAGGTGGGAGGGGTGTGTGTGTGTGTGTGTGTGTGTGTGTGTGTCTGTGCATGTGTGTATGTGTATATATGTGTGTATATCTCTGTGCATGTATATGTGTGTTTAAGTGTGTGTGTATGTGTTATGTGTATGTCTGTGCGTATGTGTTTATGTGTATATATGTGTTTATGTGTGTATGTCTGTGGGTGTATGTGCATCTGTGTTTGTGTGTGCATCTGTGCACATCTATGTGTACGTGTGTGTGTGTGTGTGTGTCTGTGCATGTGCTTATGTGTATATACGTGTACGTGTGTGTATGTCTGTGGGTGTATGTGCATCTGTGTTTGTGTGTGCATCTGTGCACATCTATGTGTACGTGTGTGTGTGTGTGTGTGTGTGTGTGTGTGTGTACCTGAAGAGAGATGTGATGGAAAGGGGTAGACTCAGTATCAAACAGCTTCTCCCTGAAGCACAGAGAGAAGAAGCAAGAGCAGCCTCACTCCTTTCCTTGAGGCAGAGTCTTTCATTCAAAGGCCACGAAAAGGTAGATACCTCAAGTAAATCTCTTCTCAGGCAAATGTCCCATGGCAAAGGCTTCCTTTGATATTCTGCTCTGACCACACATATGCTGTGAGGCATGTGAAAGGAACAGCTTGAGGTGAAAGGGCTAATGACCCACCTCATCCAACCCTACTCGTGACCTACAGATACCTTGGGCCCACAAAGCAGTACACGTACTATATACCAACTAATAAAACTAACGGAGGACAAGAAAAACATTGTCTAATAAAATCCTACAATAATTTGAGCTCATCTTTTTGGGATGGGAAGAAAAATCTCAACCTCCTCACTTAACCGGTTGGCCGTGCGAGTGTATCCCACAGTTCTTACAGTCATTCATTTAGTGACCTCCATTATTTAACTTCCTTTTGGAAGGAGACCGTCAAGGCGGCTCAAAGGGGTTACTAGCTTGTCAAAGGCACAGTTGTGAGGAGCTGGAGGGATAACAGAGGCTAAGAGCCTCTTCTACAGAAGAGTTTGGCTCCGAGCACCCATATATTGTGGCCCACAACCACCTCCTCCAGCTCTCGGCATCCTACACCCTCTTCTGGTGTCTGCAGCAACCCACACACCTATGGCAGTCATTCACATAGACACACATACACATAAAGCAGAAAGGTCTTTATAATAGGTGGACATAAAACATGCCCTACATTATTCTTGCTACTGTAGTTACTCATTAAGTTCTGTCTCTATATGACTATGGCATTGATATGGACGGGGCGTGTATGGAGGAAAAGAATTCAGGAAAAGCCTGGCTCCCTCGTGGTTATCAAACTGCGAGTCACCCTGACCCCAGGTCCAAAAGTCAACATCAGTTCCATAAGCATGTTTTCATCTGCCCGGCCATCACATGCACCTCCCCTGTATGTAAATTGAAAGTCTATTCTTCGCCAAGGACTACTGGGTGACTTCAATGACATAACGGGGAGATCCTGGCCCTCCGGAGCTTAGTACAGTCAAGAGAGGACAAACAGCAGTAGTGTAAGCATGTCAATCAAGCCCACGGATGGGGTTTGGGAATTCAGCTCAGTAGGAAGAAGAAAATCTGGAGACCCTGGGTTTGGCCTGCAACAGGAGTAAATGAAGGAAGGAAGAGATGAGAAGACCATTCATTCTGTTGATAAAGGACAGACCCAACAGCATACATCTGCAAACCCAGCCATTGGAGGAGGAACCCATGAAAAAAGGCAGAGCCCGGGGGCTTATAGGTCAGTCAGTCTTGCTAACACAGTGAGCTCCAGGTTCATTTAACATACAAGTGTCTTATAAAATAGAGTGGAGAAGTGACTGGGAAGGATCTCCCATGTCCACTTCCACACAAGCATGAGCATACACAAAGACAAAGATATATAGATATACAAACACACACTGACACACACATCCTTGCTGCATGAATGAATAAATAAATACATAAAAATTAATAATAAATACTATCAAAACAGCATAACTGCTAAGAAGAAAAATGACCAGCAGAGTGGTACAGGAGACTGGGAGCATTGAGGATTTGGGAAGCACTATCGTGGTTAACCAAGAGCTTCTCTGGAGAAGTGAGCAGCGGTGTTTGAGAGAGAAACTAAAGTGGAAGAAGTTAGCCAGACAGACAGATGGAAAACACTGGAGGTCCTGAGGGTTCATAGTGTGAGGTATCCCACCGTCCACAGCAGACAGAGAGCAACCACTCTCAAATGATCCCTGCTTATACTCAGAACTTCCATTCAAGCATGTAGAGTTCTTTTTAAAAAGTAAACTATTTTCTAATTTTATATATCTATGTGTGTGTGTATTTTTTGATAAATGTTCCTCCCTCGTTATATTCTTGTCCTCTTCCCCCTCTCACCAAATCCCTTCTTCCCAAATCCCCTCCCTTCCTGTGTGTATTTATACGTGTGACCTGATAAATGCAACTAGAGATTTCTGCAGGACCATGGGTGGGTGGGTATTTGACTGGTTAAGGTTCGAGTGTCAGTGGCTATATCACTGAGGAATATGATTCCCCCTTGCACAACTTTACTACCTATAACTCCTATGAGAGAGTCGGGGTCTTATCAACAGCTCCTCCATCAATGGTGGGATGCAGATGGGCCCACCCTTGTGCCGGAGTTGTGCTGTTAGCCCCTAATACTGTGGGTGCATGTACAACAGCCGTGTCCTGACTGTTTACAGAGTCAGTTTACAGCATTCTTCCCCACCTCCTCCTGTCTTTACATTCTCTCCTTTTCCTTGAGGAATAGAAGACCCATTTTATTGAGAATCTTTTATTGAGAATTTTTTATAATGGTGATAACACACCATTATAACTCTCTAACCATACTGCCCATCAAGGGTAGCCTCTGGACACGTGTGTCTTGCCCAGACTTAAATGGTCTACTATTAATGACACTGCACACTGATTCCAGTCTTAATGTGAGAAAGAAAACATCAATAAGCAGTGCAGTAAGAATATTATAAAATACACACACACGCGCACACACACACATACACACACACACAAACATGCACACACAATTTCACTTTACCTCCATTACTTTCATTACTGTGGCTACCATGTCACTTATAATTACCTGTATAAATACAAAAATACAGGCTACAATGCAAACCTTAATGTGGTTGGGCAGAGGTGCTCTTGAATCTATTATATTCAACAACATATAAGGTATTGTACATAGCTTGTCCATATATTGGTACTTATTAAACACTGGTGAATGCTGACAGGACCTCCTTCCTAAGGAATTTTTCAGTGACTTGTTTTTCTCTTTCTGCCTGTTTGTATGTTTGTTGCTATTGTAAGGACCTCTGAAAAGGCTGTATTTTCTCACCAGCCTTCCTATACCTACTTCTCTCATGTACCGTCATTATTGTCTCAGCAGATGAGTTCTTGACTGTCCTGTACCCCCACCTACTCAAAGGCCCTTCTGTCCCTTCCTAGGCTCTGTGTCAACGGTAGCATCCTGTCAGTCCCATGCCCCACCCCACCTCCTCAAGCCTCTATCAGTAACTTCCTGTTTCTTCTGAGTCACTAAACTCCACTTCTCTGCCTCTCCGTTCCACAAAGTGACCTCTACCAGAGGCAGCCAGTAGACTCAGCATGGCTTCCCCAGGTCACACCAGGTAAATCCAAAGTCTCTACACTTGGCCTACTCTGGCTCGAACCTCACCCAGGACCACTTCCGCCCATCCCCCATGAGACCTGTGGCTCCCTGGCCTTGGGCTACTTCCTGCAGCTCATTCCAGGCATTTCAAGGTTCTGATGGCCTCTGTAAAAGAGTAGCTTGCCCCACTCCTGACCCCTGGTACAAGGTCCTTCTTAGTATCCCTCTGAGATACACAGTCCTTTGCTTCATGTTATAACAGTGACATCAAGAGGACTCCAGGGTTCTACCTAAGGGTTCACACATTCCACAAACTGTTCCAGGGTGGAATGGTGATACAAGAGCATAAACGATCTCAATAACAGTAAACCAGAATGAAAAAATACAAGACGGAATGCCTGCCTGGGACGACTACACGCCCACCCCTTTCAATAGTTTCTAATCAGAAAACTAACATGGTCACACAGTTAGACAATAGACATTATAGTATAGAGTCCTCTCGGTCAAGATCCTAGCCAAGTTCACAAAACTGTTAACAGTGGGCAGCCAGGTTGATGTATTAGGGAAGCCTCCCGGGGGGGGAGCCTGGGCTTGCAGACGCCCCGTGGATTCCTGAATCTTGTCTGTGGTCCATAACCCACCTGAGGATGGACTGATTAGCAGGGAACTCCAAGTACACATGGCCAGCCTTTCCCAGATGTACCCTGTCATCATGTGAACCTTCACAGCATCTTTTGGGCCCTCCTGGGATAGCGCTGTTAGGGGTCCAGAACAGACTGGCCTTTCCTCCTTGACACTGTATCCTACTTTGCCTGAAGATGTTAGGTGATAGGGGGATTGGTGGCTACAGGCTGCTGGTGGGGAAAGGAAATGGAGAAAGGCAGAGATGGGGCACTCTGTCTGCTTCACCTTGAAATCAAGAAAACCCTGTTGCTATGCTAGTACACAGAAGACTGGGCCTATAAATAAGTCGTAGTCTAGGGAGACTGTTCTGCTCTGTTTTAAAGCTTCATTCAGCTAGACGGGCACAATTGCTATAATTCCAAGCAAAATACAAGGTGTCGAAGCCCTACAAATGCACAGGCTTCCGGGCGGAATCCAGCCTCCATGGAGAGACTTGGTAACCAGTCAAAAGACCAGTCAAAGCTTGTTGAAGAGTTTAACTCAAAAAGTGACTCAGCTGCTTGCTGAGTTCAGCCATCTGCTCTCCATCCCTGAGTACTCTGTTTAGCGCAATCATGTAATGATTATGATTGTGAATGCGGCTTTGTAGTGAATGCAGCTTTGCAGTCCGACATCTGTCTTCAACCTCATCCTCTTATCTCTAATTCTGATGGCTTTTGATAGCAAATCAATAGATCAAAACTTAAACTGTCCCTAATAAAAGTCTTCGAGTTCCCACCAATGGAAGTCATGCCTCAGGGTTTTATCTTACTTACTCTGAAAAGGCAACAAATTATCTAGCTTCCACGGTCATAGGACCACATGCCACAAAAAGATACTTGTCCTCCGAGAAAAAACATGCACCAAGGTTTGTTTGCACCAGCCCAATTGTAAAGCACTTGCCTGACTTGTGCAAAACTCCGGGTTTCATCCTCAGAACTAGGAACTAAACACTATGCTGTCAGACAAAGCCCCTACTCTCTGATGGAGTTTTGCCTTATATTTTTGCTCAAATAATATTTTAACTTGGAAAAATCCACTCTCAGACAGGCAGAATGTTTGGATAGTAAGCATATGTGCTTGGGTACTTTGCTTACACAAATTATGCACGCATATGCATGCATAGACAGACAGACAGACAGACAGACACACACACACACAGAGAGAGAGAGAGAGAGAGAGAGAGAGCGCAATAGAGGTCACATGTCTATTGTTCAGAAGGTCCTTTCGCATATACTGGTGTCTCATAAAATCACAGTTATTGGTAATGACAACTAGGGCTGTTGTGTGAGTATTCAATGAACACAGACTTGCTTGCTTTGATAATTCTCCAGGAATCCATTTCAAGACCCTTTCAGAAACCAAATTAAGGAGTCTGAAGTCCATCTATAAAAATGACAGAAGACGCCAGGTGGTCGTGGTCCCAGCACTCAGGAGGCAGGGCCAGGCAGATGGATTCTCTGTGAATTCAAGGCCAGTCTGGTCTAGAGTGAGTTCTAGGACAGCCAAGGATACACAGAGAGACCATGTCTGGGAAAACAAACAAAAATGACAAAAGTGTTTATGCAACCTTGCACATCCTCCCATGTGCCTTGAAGCATCTCTGAATTATTCACCACAGCTAGCACACTGCAAATGGCAAGCACACGGTGGTTATATGCTGTATTCATCAGGGGAAAATGATAGCAAAACGGGGTCGGTATTTTAGTACATGCTACATTTAGAAATATATACTCAACCAATGCCTGTCATCATTAGCAAATGAGAAATCTACACATACACAAGCCAGAGTGAATGTGCAAAATAGAGGAACCAACTGGGCACCTGGGTCAAGTCTATAGGCATCTCCTGCTTCTAACTGCACTTTTAAAGGTCTTTAGTATTGCTAGTGGTTGGTACCTAACTGCTTAAAGGCCAAAGGAGTAATTTTGATTGGTGAGGGCTTTATTCACCTGAAAGCGGTACAAGTATTCTCCCTGTGGCTTCTCATTGGTAATTCCAGGTGGGAGACAGTCAACAAATATCACAATGCCTGCTCTCTGCCATACCAGCAGACAGCTGCACTGAGGACTCTACAGTCAATAGCACATTGTATTTGTACCCCAGTCAACAGCACATTGTAACTGGATCCAGACTACAGCCACAAGGTCTGGCCCTGACACTCAGTTCTTGGGAACTTCAGAAAACAGTTCATCTTAAACTTCACTGACTCATGCACCAGGTGGGGATAATTCGGCACCCAGACTACTTCAGCCTACCCTACAACAAATAGTCTTTAATGTATTTCCACAGAGCCCAGTGAGATTGATGTAGAATCTAAGTAGGTGTTTTGTATTAATGTTGGTGTCTCTGGAAGACAGCTGAGCCCACCCATGGATTCTGACTAAACTGAATGCCACCATACACCAGATCTGGTGAGGCCACAATGTAATTTTTTTAAATTATCACATTAATTATTGATTTATTTGTGTGTAGGGAGGGGCTATGAACATGCCATGGTTTGCAAAAGTCAGTTTCCCCTTCCACCATGTGAAACTTAGAGACTGAACTCATCACGCTTATCAGCAAACACAATCTCCCCACTAAGCCATCTCAGAAACATGCCACAGTGTATCCAAAAGCGCTAATTATTTTTGTACAGGACTCAGTACTGCCTGCAGATGGGTACTTAGTCATAATAAACTTGCCTATCTAGCAATGCGAGATTAATGGTGAATTTTCAGTTTTAATTTATAATGGTACAATATAAATTTCTTTGGAACATGGAAGTCTCCTGTTGCTTTCATATTGGGTATTAGGTTACATGGTTTAAGTTACCTCACTGTTGCTATTACTTCAAAGAAAGAGAAGGGCATTTATCTGCTGTGCTAACAAAGCGCGGTTTTACAGAGAGAGACCCACACGATTCAGTTAAAAGAGAATTTGGGGGATGAGATTTCATAAAGTATCATTTAAGTCCTGCTACCTCGAGGTATGAACCTCATGGCCTTCCTAAGTCACTTATCTCTGTCAATCTCTCTCCTTACCTCTTAAATGAAGAACTCCGGATGTATCCTGGAGTCACTTAATTAGGCACAGAGATGAGAACTGTAAGGCTTTGGCGTATAAGATGTCTAGAATACGTACTGCACTAGCCGTGGCCATTTCAGTATAATATTATACTATCATCCTGTCCGTGTCAGATTTGAATTTGCTGCACCCACACCTCTGGCTATGACCAAACTCCTTTCTCAGGAAAATTCAGGTACTGATGCAGTCAAGAGGAAAAGGGGGAAAGCAAGAGGGGGCAACGGACATCTTTCATCCCAGGAATAACACTGTTCAGTCTAGGTGCTCTGCGCGTATGTCTCGAGGGAGAATTTTCCAGAATAAAAAAGAAATGCAGGCCCAGTATGAGTACCACGATAAAACCTGACCATTTACTCAAGTTCTTAGAAAGTCCAGGCTTGAGCCAGTTGTGAGCGTGCTCTGCCCGAGCTCAGGTGTAACAAGGGATAGTAGACAATATCACCTGTTAAGCTGAGAGCAACCTTCTTTCATGGACCTGGTACACTACTATCCCAGCGATGTTCAAATGTAATTTTTGTTCTCAGAGACTCCTTTGCCACAGTAGAGGCCAAGTGGATTTAAAATCCAGATCCACCCAGTTCTCAAAAATCCAAGATAAGAAGAAAAGGAATCAAAACAAAACAAAACAAAACAAAACGGAGTTTCTCTCAAATCCCCTAGAATCTCGCAGAGTTGCCCACGGGCTAGATATTTCAGGAACATTTTTGGACAGGGATTTGAAAATGACAAACCGTCAATATTGGTTGGCTAACTGCCCCAGGATGTTAATTCTGAAATAAAACCTTTATTGCTTAAGCTTGCAGTCCCAGTTGCCATAAGCGTCTACCTATAGTGGGAGTGTCTTCTTATCTTGCCTTAGCAGGGTTCTGTGTAAGCATGCTATTTTCCAGCCTCCGGTGTATCACAGCATGCTCTGTTTCTGGGAAATCAGCCCTACCTGAGGAAACATTTATACAGAATCTCCTTACTAAAATCCTAGTATTACTCCAACCCGGCTTTCTGGGGAGGAAGGCGGGACTAGTGGCCTATGGTGACTAATGTTGCCATTGGCTCCTTTAAGATAATGGGAGGGAGAACACTGGGGACCCCTCACTGGGCAGACCCAGCTTCCGGTGTTTGTGAGCAAGTTGCCCTGAGCCCCGGAGGCTACACTAATGTGAGTGAGCCGGTGTGGAAGACCTAGACCTGGAGCACACGGGAGGCGACGGGCCGGGCATCACGTAGGCTCCCACGCGGGGCGGGGCGGTGCCCTAAGCAGCTCCCCAACCTGCCGCACTGGCGCCAGCTCCGCCCCGCTCAAGGTCGAAGGGAAGGTCACCGGTGTGGTGGGCGGAAGGCAAGGACACCGGGCGCCAACCCTAAGCCTCCCCTCTAGTGCTGGCTTAGAACGAGGGGAAAATGAAACATGGCATTTGGAGTCATCTAGGGCAATGGAAAGAACTGAAATCAAAAGCAAAACCTGGCTGACAGAATTGTCTGCAACTGGCGCAAGCTCAAGGCTTGAAAATGTAGGTCTCGCTTCTAGTGACTGTCCCCATCAAGAAATTAGCACGAACTAGGAAAGCCCACACTGTTCGAGAACCCCAGCGCCCCCACGTGTACCCTGGCTGGGAAATGGTATAGTCACCCCATTGCTCTTATATTTTAAGTATGCTCTTAGTTTATCAAATCCAAGCGTCCAGAATTTGAGTTCTTTCAGCTCTGAAATCAACCCGGTCATTGGGAGAAAAGGGAAGCCTGGAGCTGGTACTCAAGTGAGGGCTGATGACGTCCTGGAGTCCCTGCTTCCTGGTCTTTCCCGTCCCGGGGAACCTGGCCCGGAGGGCCTAGTGACCCATTTTAGTTTTCAGTTTTGTCACCACAGGAAGGCGACGGGAGAAAATCTTTTAAAGGATCTCCCTAGTGAAAACACGAGACGCTGCCTGGTAGCCAATGCCACACCCGGAGGATCCCCTGCGTCCCCCCCCCAGCTGCGCATCCCGCAATGCAGCAGCAGAGAATGCTGCCACCACCGCGTGGGAGACAGGACTGGACCGGAGGCGCTGTGGGGACCCCGTTGTTTTTCCTACGAGTCCCAGGGATTAGGGTGGGGCGGGAGCTGTGGCATCCTTATCGTCGCCCTGTACTTAATTCCAGGAAAAAACGCCAGACTCTATCATATGACCCAGACACTAGAGGACCCCATTGGCTACCTCAATTAATATATTTGGGGATGGAAAACTGGTTCATCGTGAGAATGAAGGATCCTATAAAGGATATCCTTTATCCTTTGCACCTCACCACGCAATGGGGCTCTATGGTCGCTCCTCAAACACCCTAGCCGTTCCTAGCTTAGGGCTTTTCCTACTCCCGAGCCACCGGTTCTCCTCGGCTCTCACAGGTCATTTTCACCAAGCCCTTTCCGCATACTTTGTCCCAGATCCACCTCACTCAACGTTTTCCTCAGCTCTCCTTCTCTTCCCACCCAGGTTATCCTCCACTGAATCCTCGCCTCCCGCCCGGACCCCGGGACCATGAGAGAGCCAGGTAAGCGCGCACCTTGGGCATCCCGCCGCTGGTCAGGACACCGATGGCTTTGCCATCCCCAGAGAGGTGCTCCAGGTACTTCGGAAAGGAGGTGCTGGACGTCGAAGAGTCCTGGTCACTCATCTTAAGGAGGTCGTGAGATGCCGGACGCTACCGTACTCAGCAAGCACTGAAGCCTTGTCCCACGCGCGCCAGCCTTGGAACCGCTGCCCCGCCTACACCCGCAGGAGCCGCCCACGCCTCGCCCGAGCGCCAATGGGCTGTGGCGATAGGCGGGACTCATGCAAGGGCGGGGTCTGTCGTGTCTAGGATTCTGGCACACAACAGGAGGGGGTGATCAGGTTAGTGTGCAACCGCGTAGTGTTAGGGATGCGTCGCTGTAGATCCTGAGAGGTGGAGTCGGGTGTGAGGTGCCATCTCAAGTGGGGGATGGAGGAATCATCGCCTGGTAGAGAGCCCATAAGTGGACGGCAGCTCAGCTGCGGGGATGATTCCGCAAGTGGGAGCAGAGCCTGCCAGCCCACCACGTGAGCGCAGAGGCTCGTGGGGCGCCCATCACCCCACCTGCTCTAGCTGTTAGGGTGGCGGTTGAGGGAGCCCAGAGGTCTGTGCAGTAGCAGAAGCACGCGCCTCACTTCCGGCAGTGTTCTTTCCTGGCCTGGCAGTCAAAACAGTAGGGCGCTTCAGCATTTTTGTTCTATGTCCGGGAGCCACGGAATCCTCCAGGTTTCACCTCCACTCTGAAATCAAGAAAGATGTGAGTAGATCAAGTTGTGTCACTGACTGTGGAAAGGGATTCGGTGTAGAATTCTTAGACACACCCTCAGCAAGCAGGCCTGAGTACTAGATAATCCAAAAGAAATGGGAGATGGTGCAACAAAATAGGCTTGTCAGGGACCCCTCAGGTTCTACTAGAAACTACCAAAGAAAAGTATCCAATCTGGGGTTGATTTTTGGTTATTTTGGAGATACACCTCCTGAGGGTCTCTGTGCTGTCTTGGAGCTTAATCTCTAAAAGCACGGAGATCCCTTCTAAAAGCAGCAGTCACCCTGTGAATAAGACATCAAAAGCAACCAAACAGGATGGCTCACAGAAGGAGCGGGGCGGGGCGGGGCGGCAGCGCTGAATGAGCCTCCTTCCTGTGCAAATGATACATGTTGAATACATAGAAAAATGGGAGACAAAATATCAAACTAAGTAAAAGACAATACACGGAATGTAATTATTACTATTAGGACAACCGGAGGAAAAAAGAGGGAGCCACACAGACTGTATCTTCCAATTTATTCTTTAAGCTTCAAACATAGAGTTAAAAAAACAAAACAAAGCAAAACAAAAAAACCTGCTGTAGATAAGGATGGATGATGTCTGCTCTCTGCCTTCTTGAATCAGGTGAGCAGTGCCTCAATTCCCATGATCAACAGAAGTTGGCTGTCTTCAGGCCCCTTCCTACCACCTCCCAACTTTTGGGAAAACAGCCAGGAAAACAGGTTCTCTACATTTTAATGTCCAGCACTAAATTGGAGAACGTCTGATCTAATGGCTTGGTAATTGATTTTTCCTGAGCATCATAAAAGGGAAGAGTAGAACATCACTGGGTATCTTGAAATTGGCTTGAGATGCCCTTGTTCTTCCAAAAGCAGTGTACATCATCTATCTACTGGAAGTAGGGGGTGTCCGATTCAAAGCACCACTGCCCACAGAGGTTTCTGTAGCTCAAAGCCCAGGGTGAAGCTCAGGGAATCTTAAATCGTGCCTTTCTGAGGCAAACAACACTCTAAAAAGGAAGATGGACTGTGAACTTCCTCTGAGCCAAATGTCCTTTCTGTTCTGAAATAATTGATACTTTTTAACTTCAGAGCCTGAGCACTGGTCACTTACTATCTGTCACAAATCTGCAACTTGGAAGGTGTCCTCTATATGCTAACAGTTCTAATAGGATGTGCCAGCTAAAGTATGACAGAATACAAACTGGGATTTTTTTTTTTTTAAAGGCTGCTATAGTTAGGACTATTAAAAGAAAAGAAAAGAAAAAAACACAGTTTGAGAAGAGCTGTTCTAGGTTTATCGCAAGTAAACAGCTAATGCTAACCTGGCACTTAACCATGATCTAGATCTCCCTGGGTGGTGTAGGAATTCCCCAGCCAGCAAGTTGATAATAACCACAGATACATCCTAAATTCCGAGATGCTGAAATGGAAAATACTTCACTTGGAAGGTTAGATAGACAAAATTAATTAATTAATTAATTAATAATAAAAATCAATAGTAACAGGAGGAAGCCTTATCTTGAGGCACGCAGGACCAGCTGGGCTGCCCATGACTGCAGGCAGGACCTCAGGAGACAGCTTCCTTTGGGTGCTATAGTCCTCTCCTCATGTTTAGGGTATTGGCTCCTCATACCTGCAGGGACCATGCCTAAGCTCAACTCTTTTTTTTTTTTTTTAATTCATCTATTCACTTTACATCCTGCCCGCTGCCCCCCTCTGTGGCCACTCCCTCCCACAATCCTTCCCATCCCATCCCTTCTCTGAAAGAGTGGAGGCTCCCCAGGGGAACCCCCCCTCCCACCCTGCCACATCCAAATCTCTGCAGAGCGAGGTGCCTCATCTCCCACTGAGGCCAGACAAAGCTAGAAGAACATCTCCCACAGTCAGGCAGGAACTAAGCTCAAGGTTTTATACACTGTGCACAAATTCTTCTATAGTCTTCCTCCTCTCCCTCCTGGTGCCTCCGTTATTCCTGATGTACAGATCAAAGCCTTGGGGTACAGATCAAAGCCTTGGGGAGGTGGGTCAGATAACTGGAAAGTCTGACATCCGACATCATAGGGACATTCTTCTGGAGTGTTCTGGGATGCTCATCATCTTGCTCTTGGGGCTGTAGAACCATTACTGCCCCAGTCCAAGCATCAGCTTCCTTTCTGGTCCCTGTACTCTGCCCTTCCTCCACCTTCCTCCTGTGTATCTTCAACACAGATATCAACATGTATATTAAAATGTAATGTAGGGATTAAAGTGAGAGCTCAGTAAAGTGTTTGCTTGGCAAACATGAGGACTTGAGTTCTATCCCCAGCACCCATATAAAAAGGCTGGGCATAGTGGCACAAGCTTGTAATACCAGCTCTGGGGGACTAAAATGGACCCAGGACCAGCCAGTCTAGCCAATTGGGTGAGTTTTAAACCAGAGAACAACCCAGGGAATGACACAACAGAGATAGCCTTCACACAAATGAACATACACATATATGAACACATGTACACATACACAGGCAAGATTTTTTTTTAAATATAAATTCAGGGCCTTGTCCCTGATCCAGTGACACCTGTTCACTCAGAGTAAAAGTTTTCTCTCCCACTTGGAATACATCCAACGTCCTCATCCACTGCCCCCTTGGCTGGCTTGGTTATTCTTGTCTAACAACATCAGCCGTTGCTCTTTCCTGAGCTCCATCCAGACAACAGATTCTCAGCCTCTGCACCTGCTCATTCCTGTCTCTAAAGCTCTTCTCCTGGTATCTGCCTCCTTTCCTTGGGGTCTTAATCAAGGTCAACTTCATTATGAGGTCTTCCAGGATAGCCTTTTGGAAACTGTGGCTTCTATCAGGCTGCCTCTCCATTTCCTCCAAAGGACCAGTTAGCAAGTCACGTCCACCCCCTGTTCATTGCTTCTGTTTACTTTGGATTTTGACAGGATCAATCTCTTCACTGGACTCCAGATACTACGAACAGAAAGAACTCTGTTATTCATGGCTGCTGCCCAGGATGACCCTGCATGGCCCAGACAGTCAATGAGTACATGTTGAATTAATGAATGAATGAATGAATGAGCACACCCATCTCTCACAGAAGGAAAGAGAGATGATTCCCCACCTATAAATGCTACAGTTGTCATGGCATATGCCTGGCACAGACACACATTTTCGAAATATTTGGCTCTATTTGGGCCTCAGACAACCACATTGCAGAGGGTCTTTATGTGGTATTAGAGATAGTCCACACATTTAGGGGTACTTCTGGCTTTCTTTCTTTCTTTGTATGGGTTTTTTTGTTTTGTTTTTTCCTTTTCTTCTGTCCTTTGATAGCGTTTCCTATTCTTAGAATCCTCCACTTCTATTTTTATGATACCATATCCTCTTTCTTGGGAATCCCTTCTGGTTAAAAAAAAAATCGATGTAAGACGGAATGAAGACAAGGAAGGCAGGGTCCGCCAAGCTGCCCCTCTCTACTGTCCATCCTCCCTTCCTCTTATTTGAGTTACCCTGTACACTCCCAATGAGATACACCAAACACGGGTAAACAGCACAAGCCTTTCAAAAGGCCCTCGTTGCTAAGGAGAGCTCCCAGTGCTGCCCCCACCACCAGTGGACCAGAGTTCCTAGGAATCAGACTTTGCCTCCACCCTGTCTAGCCTGGTTCCTCCTCTTCCACCATCTGGTGGACTTGAGACTCCTCTGTAGCTGAAGCCACACAGGCCCCCTCCCTGGCATCATGCCTTCCCTCCTCCTCATGTCCTTGTCCTCTTCCTTCAGATTTGGAGACATTTAGGAAGAAAGACAACCATGTGCTAGTCTAGAAAGTGTCTCCTTCAGCCCACGCCTTCCCATCCCATTCCCTTTCAGATCCCGTATTTTTTCACTTAGTGTTTAAGCTTTCTGTGTGTCAGGGTGTTTCACAAGTGTTAGATACAGAGCCACTGAAACACCATCCAGACATGGGAGTGAAGGGAAAGCGAGGCATCACATTAGTTCTGCAAACTCTGTGAGAGTTCTATCTGTTCCCCTGGTAGCAAAAGAGATCATTTCTCAAACTTTCATTAACTTGAGACTTGAAAACAGAGGGCAAGCTATTTCGGAATAAGGAAAAGACCAATAGCAGGTAGGAGGGGTGGGACAGGAGAAGGTGAGTATTACATGAGGCTGGGGATGTAGTTTGGATGTGGCATGTATCTGTAATTCTAGAATTCATGAAGAAGAGACAAAGTCAGGAGAAGGCACCTAAAGCTTGAGGGTCAGCTAACCTGGAGTACACAGCATACCAGTAGAAACAAGAGATATCCTGCTTTAACAAGGTGGAATACTGGAAGTTGTGCTCTGACCTTGATATGAGAGGAGAGGGCACACACACACACACACACACACACACACAAATTTCAAGAAAATACATTCATAAATTCATACATTCATTATGTGTATGCTTGAGAGTGTCACAATGAAATTTATTTTGTGCAATAAACACTTAAAAAAAGAGAAAGGTGATTTTTTTTGACAGTGTGGCAGTGAGATCAAATGTGTCCTCCCCTCAGCTGTGAAACTCTGCAAATGAGTGTGCCTTTTTATGTGCAAACACAGACCTGGGGCATTGTTGCTTACAAGCATAAGCTTGTAGCTACGAGCTCTCTTAACTTCTTTTTTTACAGGGAACTGTTGTACAATGTGGATGGAAATGGAAATTAGTACAGTCATTATGGAAAACAGTCTGGAGGTTCCCCAAATAATAAAACCGAAGTCCCATGTGAGCCAGAAATCTCATTACTGGCTCACGGCAGAAAGAAATGAGATCAGTATGTAAAAGACACATCTTTCCTTCTTGTTCATGGAAGGAACAGTCATAAAAGCCAAAACAAAGGGCAGCCTAGGTGTCCTTCAGTAGATGAGTGGATGGAGAAAATGCCACTATAGCAGACACACACACACACACACACACACACACACACACACACACACACGCTCAGTGGAATGCTAGTCAGCCCTAATAATGAAGAAAATTCTGTCAATCATGGCAGCATTGTTAGACTGCTAAGTGAAACAAGACAGTACAAGAGAAAACATTGCATGATCTTATTTATTCAAAGAAACTAAAACAACAACAACAACAACAACAACAACAAAATAGGAATAGACCATGGAATAATGATGGTGTTGGGGGCTGGAGGAGACTGGAGAAGTCTGGATCGAAGATTTCAGAGATTGATTTAAATGACAGGAATGTCATTCCAGAGGCATATCCATTGCCTGTAGAACTCAGTGATCCTTGTCACAGCGGGGATCTGAAGTATCCCCACACGCTCCTGTTTTGAACATCCAGCCCCCAGCCTTTGGCTCTATTTTGAAGCCTTTCGAGCTTTTAGGATATGGAGTTTGATGGCAAAAGCAGACCCTTAGGGGAAGCCTTGAAAGATAAAAACCAACCCAGGTTCTGGCCTACTTCTCTGCATCCTGAAGCTGCTCTGACAGACGACCCTCTTTGCCCTGATTGATAGAACCCTCTGAAAATGGGTTGCTATTTTACCATATTAACAACAAGGCAGTTAAGCCACTAATGTCCCATGCACCTGCAAATCTCGTGATAACTGTTAACTGTTCTCACTGCAGAGCAGTACTCAAGGAAGAGGACGGATATGAAAATCACTTTATTCAATTTTACAATCCTGGACCAGGACATCACAAAACTCATCTTGACTTGTCAATTAAATTTCTATGTTTTAAATTAGCTTGCAAAATAACTTGTTCCCTGATGACATTTTCATACAGAGCTTGTTTTGTCTGATCCTCTCCCTTCTCAGAATCTTCTAGAAAGTAGCCATTGTGTTTTATTTATAACCACTACTATTAAAAAGTTGCAAATAAATAAAAACATCAAGCCCCCAAATTGACCAGAATCAAAGTCTATACATGAGTTTAATGAACTCATGTATTATGAGAATTGGCATTCAAAACAGAAACTGAAACCTCTCTTTCATTCTTTTCAGTTTCAGTACTAAATACATCTTAGTAAATGTTTCTTTGTTCACTAATAGAACTAGCATTGCTCTTGGCAAATTAATAGAGATATTTGAAGCAGAAGCTACAACAAAAGTCCTTTTCAATCTGCAGGAATGTATACACCTGGAGTCACACTCCTCTTACCAGTGTACCTGGGTCCAGTTGGAGTTTTTAGCATGTTTGAATCTGAGCTTTCAGAGATTTTTCGAGAAGCCATAGACCCTTCACCTCAAAGACCCTATTCACTTGCCCACTGATGGTGCAGAGGCTGGTAGATAAGAAAGGAGAAATTAAGACTGGACAGAGCAAAGGCCCAGCCTGAGGTCCCATGTCAGGGGAGGACATCTCAGTTCACTGTGGGTGGTCAGGATGCCCTTGTAGGATCAGAGCTGGAGGACTATGAACCAAGTGATGGTGAGAATTTGTTGCAAAGACAAAACAAGCTGTCCAATAGGTTAAGAAAACAGGGGCCCATCCCCCATACACACATGCCCCACCCCTCAAGCTTTCCATCCCCAGTGAGCACTATTACTTCAGAGCTCCATACCCTCACAGCTGAGCTGCTGCTACAATGTATCAAATGCAAATCACTTCCCTCACTTAATCTATTCTGAGATCGTTCTGATTTCTCCTCCACCTGTCTACCTATCATAAAACCTACAACCTTTCTGGGAACTACTTCTCTCTTATAGTCTAAGGTCATGAGGAAATGGCCTGGCTGATCTGGTCATTTGGGAGATGAATCATCCCCTCTGACCTGGCCACGGATGGACACTGCAGATGGCATTATATACTGGCTTCCTGCCAGCCCCACTCAGAGCTGATGGGAAAGTTTCTGGGCTTATTTGCATATCAGGGAAAATTTGCATACTGTAGCCCAGAGAAGCAGTGGGAAAAGAGGGAAAATATAGAAAATATAGGAAGATGGGCAGAGTAAGCAAATACACAGCATTCCTTGATTTTGCTTCCCAGTCAAGTTCCCATACTATTTTTGTGTTTCTAATAATAGAAATATTTTGAAGTTAATTCTTCTTCCTTCTATATAGCTTCACTCAACGCTCCTAAAATCCACCTCTTCACGTTCCACTTCTCTGGACCGTCTCCCTGACAGGATATCAGTTGACTTTCTGAATGACTAAACATGAAAAAGTTTGAAAACAAACTACTCACTCCTACTCTTTTACTCAGCTTTTCAGCATGGCCCTATGCATTCTTAATACCCTCCTCTTCAATCTCTCTCTCTCTCTCTCTCTCTCTCTCTCTCTCTCTCTCTCTCTCTCTCTCTCTCACACACACACACACACACACACACACACACACACACACAAATGAAACAGTTATTTGATACATTCTATTTTTACTACTCTACATTCCTGACTCTAATTCCCCACTTTTCAGAGATTTTCTAGAAGAAAATCCACTTAGGAAACACTCGGGGCCAGTAGCTCGGCCTTCTGTATTTCATCTCTCAGTGGGCTTCCTAAGCAGGCTTTTTCCCCAGAGCTTTCAGGATGTAAACACTCCCTGAGTGACTGCAGCTTGACAGCTTAATTGCTAAGAGGTCAGCCTTAGGACGGTAGAGAGCCGTAGATGTAGCTTACTCCGAACAGAGGGCTTGGCTCCCATGCAGGAAGTTCTGGGATTGGCCTCCAGCATTGACTAAAGCTAGGAGCAGCACGTACACCTGCATCGTGACGTGACACGTAGAAGGCCTAGAAGATGGAAGCAGGAAGGTCAGAAGCTCAGGGTCATCATTAGCTACATAAATTCAAGGCTAGCCTGGGCTACATGAGGTCCCATCTCAAAACAAAACACAACACAGAGTGCTTGACTGTTGCCGCTCAATTTCTCCCAGCCCTGTCGTGTGAGGTCCTCAGCACCTGTTGTCTCTTCTGCCTGTATGGTTGGTTCCAGATCTCAATAAACCCATCCTGGGTTCGGTCCCCAATTCCGAAAAAAAAGAAAAAAAAAATCAAAAGTACTCAATAAGCCCATCAATCCTGCACAGTTCCACAGAGGGCAGACATCGCACAAGAGACCTATTGCCATTTAGACTTGCTCACAGAAGGCTGCCACAGAGAGCCATCCTTGTCCACTTCCATGCACTTCTGACATGTCTGGAGAAAGAATGTCAAGCAATCACTCTTGCCTGCACTGTAGGGCCAACTCCTGGAACACACAGAAACCACCTTGAGCTATTCTCAAATGAGATTCCTCTCCTCTCCTCTCCTCTCCTCTCCTCTCCTCCTCTCCTCTCCTCTCCTCTCCTCCTCCTCTCCTCTCCCTCTCTCCCTCTCCTCTCCCTCTCCTCTCCTCTTTTTTCAACCAAAGGCTTTTGGAATTCTTTTCCTGAGAGGTGGCGCCTCCTTTCTGCAAACATCTTGACATCTGCTGTCTGTGTCTTACTCAGATGTCATCACTTTGAGCCCTACTGAAGCTGCTGCTTAAGGCCCGGTCTCCTTCTCGACTCTGGTAAGCTTATAGCACTTCACACAGCTGGCATGAAGGACTCACAAATGGCTGGGTGTTTAGCCACCACACAACAGAAATGAAAGGTTCCCCAGGTCCTGGTGTGAGCTTCACATTGAGTCACATGCAAGAACATCAGAATTCCCTGTGTTTCCAATATTATCTTGTGTTAGTTTTTTTTTATTGTTGTTTGTTTGCTTGTTTTTGTTTTTGTTTTGTTTTGTTTTTTAACTAACCAAAGCTTGGTGGAACCTGTACCTGCTTTTATCACCAAAAATTAAAAATTCAGAGCCTTTTCTTCTACAAAGTTTGGGTTTTGCTTTTTTTTTTTGTTTTTCCTGTAGTTCTTCACCACCATCAAGATCATCATTTTCACCATCATCACCAACACCATCTTGTTAAGTGAGATAGAAGATTAAGCAACCTTGCAGCTACGGGTGATGAGGAATGCTTGTTTGAGACAAAGAGTCTTGGGCAACAGAGACTAACCTTGAACAGTGAGTCCTTCTGTCTCCACCTTCCAAAGGCTGGGGTTATGGACATTCGCCACCACAACTAGCTTCTGTCCTGGTGGGGACTGAAAGCAGGGCTTCGGGCATGCCAGATAAGCACTCTACCAGCCGAGCTGCATCCTTAGCTCATTTCCCTCCTCGGGAAAAGGAGAATTAGCCTCTCCCAGAAATGAGTCCCTTTACTGATCATCCGAATCAGAGTGGCCAGCGCTGATAACCATACGCCGACAAATAACCAAATTATAATTCTCCTCTGAGAGCAGTGTATTCGTTTCAGTTGCCCTCTTACTGAGTGGGCTGTCTCTAGTGTATGCCTTCGGCTTTCTGAGCTCATCCCACGTTCCATGTGCTGATCCTCCATCAGATGCATAGCTGCCAGGGTTTTCCTCTCATTCTCCTGCCTGGACTTTGGCTCCATTCGATCCTTCGCCATGCAGAAGCCTCATAAATGTCACGCAACCCCACGTATCAGCTCCTGATCCCCTTTCCTTACTTATGAGGGCTTTTCAGAAACGCCTCGCCCAATGCCATGTCTTGAAGCATCTTTCCCTGATTCCCTTCTAATATCTCCCCTGCCCAGTGTCTGAGCCACAACATTGCCATTGCCAGCTCCTTTTCCCCATGACTCAGAATTTGAGCATCTTCTTGGCAGACGAACCGTGTAGTGGAAGCCAGCTCCGCAGAGGCACGGTCTGTCTGTTGCTGGCTGCCTCTGGGCCTGGCTTCCTGTAGAAGGTGGGTGGAAGCACAAGGCAGTAGGTACTGCTCTTGTGTAGGTTTGTCATGGCTCTTCCTGGTTTTCAACTTGACTATATGAGAATCCAGACTCAGGGGGCTCACCTGGGATCCACATCTTGAGACTGGAAGACACAGTTTCTGACCTGGATCTTGGCATGGAGAGGTTGAGGCAAAGTAGCTATGTAAAGCTTAGAACCAGTCAAGGTAGTACATGCCTTTAATCCCAGGAGACTGAGGCAAGGAGATCTCTGAATTCAAGGTCAGCCCGGGACAAAG
The DNA here is from genome assembly GCF_011064425.1 of Rattus rattus. Classification (NCBI taxonomy): domain Eukaryota; kingdom Metazoa; phylum Chordata; class Mammalia; order Rodentia; family Muridae; genus Rattus; species Rattus rattus. The sequence goes on from NC_046167.1 coordinate 20,591,005, forward strand.
CAAGTCAAAGATGCAGGTGTGGTGGCACACACCTTTAATCTAGGCCACACCTACTGCTGGAGGCCAACAGAAGGACTTTGGAAGAAGGAAGAGTCTCCTTGCCTGCTTGCTTTTACTTGCCAGCGCTTCTGCAGAAGAACCAGCTGAAACAACTAGCCTCGTGGGACTGAGCAACTTGGCTTTCCCATTCACAGCTGATCATTGTTGGGTTAGTTAGACTACATGTCACAATAAATTCCCTCAATATAGAGAGACGTTCCATAAGTTCTGTGACTCTAGAGAACCCTGACTAAGACAAAGCTCTTTCCTTTTTTTTCTTTAACTTGTGTATCTCTGTGTGTGTGTGTGTGTGTGTGTGTGTGTGTGTGCGTGTGTGTGTGTGTGTGTGCTTGTTTGCATGTGTGCGTGTACACGAGTGTGAAGGCAAGAGCATTATCATTTCACACCACTATCAACTTAGTCTTTGAGGCTGGAGCTCTTACTAAAGCTGGGCTGGATGGCCAGCCAGGCCCAGGGATCCCCTTAGACTATTCTGTGCTGGAATTACAAGCATGCAGTAATTGTGCCTATCTGCTTTGTTTCTGGCTTTTGGTTGTTGTTGTTGTTGAGATGTGGTAATTTTATGCAGCCAAGGGCTAGCCTGGACTTTATTACCCTCCTGTCCAGGTGCTGAGATTAGAGGTATACACCCCTGCACACAGTCTGACGTCAATTTTTTTAACAGTATGAAAACTATGAGTGAGGGTGAAAGACTTAGCACTTTAGTGTTAGGACTGGGGTTTAGTCTCAGAAGACAAAGAGGTCAGTTTATATACTTCCTTTTGCTTCCTTAGATGAGAGGTCAAAGCCTGTTCTACCTATGGTGGCGAGTTAGACTACATTAGTCAGCTCAGGCTTCCATAACAAAATACCACAGGCTGAGTGTCTTAAACAGCAGACAGTTTTCTTTTTTTTAAATAATAAAATATACTTTTTTAAATAATTTTTTAAGATTTATTTATTTATTATAGATGAGTACACTGTAGCTGTCTTCAGACGCACCAGAAGAGAGCATCAGATCCCATTACAGATGGCTGTGAGCCACCATGTGGTTGCTGGGATTCTGAACTCAGGACCTCTGGAAGAGCAATCAGTGCTCTTAACCGCTGAGCCATCTCTCCAGCCCAAAATATACTTTTAATTGTATAGAATTACATCCCTTTCCTTGTTCCCATTCCTCTCTCCAATCCCTCGCCAGCTATCTTCCTTTGAACTCCTCCCATCTCCCCTGACTTTCAAATTGATAGTCTCTCTTCGATTGTTATTGTTACATTACATATATGTGTGTGTGTGTGTGTGTGTGTGTGTGTGTGTTGAATACAAACTGCTGAATCTATTTCTGTGGGTAGTATTTATGCAGTCCCAAAGTTGACTAATTTGCATTGGAGAACCAGTAAGGGGGCTCACCCCTAGAGAGGCTAATTCACTTCCCAGAGTCCTTAGTTACCTGTATCTCTTTGTCTAGGGGTGGGACGGTGACATTTCCCCACTTCCACATTTGTGCCTGGGTCCTGTGCCGGCTAGTTTTATGTCAGTTGACACATGGTTGACACACGCTATAGTCATCTGGAGAAGCGAATCTGGACTGAGACAATTCCTCCACAGGATGGAGCTGTGGGTAAGCTTGTGAAGCATTTTCTTTCTTTTTTTATTTTTTAAATTTTATTTACTTATTTTAAGTGAGAACACTGTCCTATCTTCAGACACACTTGTAGAGCACATCAGATCTCATTACAGATGGTTGTGAGCCACCATGTGGTTGCTGGGATTTGAACTCAGGACCTCTGGAAGCGCAGTCAGTGCTCTTAACCCCTGAGCCATCTCTTTAGCCCCGTGGAGCATTTTCTTAACTAGTGATCATGGGTGGTTCCACCCCTGGGCTGGGTGTCCTAGGGTCTGTAAGAAAAGAGGCTGAGCAAGACTCAAGAAGCAAGCCACTAAGTAGGACGCCTCCCTGACCTCTGCATCAGCTCCTGCCTCCAGGTCTCTTTGCTCTCTGAGTTCCTGTCCTGACTTCCTTCAGTGGTAAACAGTGATGTGTAAGCATAAGTCAAATGAACCCTTTGCTCCCCAAGTTGCTTTTGGTCGTGGTGTTTCATCACAGCAACAGTGATTCTACCTAGGATAGATGTCATTGACGTTGACATTGTTCCAGTCTTGCTTATGCAGCTCTTTCTAGAAGAGCCTTTCTCTCAACAGCCTTTCTGGTTTCCTGGCTCTTAATATCTTTTGCCCTCTGATGCTCCCTGTGCTGTAGATGTAGGAGTTGTAATGTAGATGTATCCATAGAGACTCGGCTCCCCAAGGTCTGTTGATCTCTACACAGTGTCCAGCTGTTTATGTAGCAGATAGTGATTTCTCACACTTCAGAGCATGGCCTGTGGGCTCAGATCCCACTCTCTCTTCCTGGATTGCATGTCTGTCTATCTGTCTGTCTCACCCTCCTCTCTCTCTCTCTCTCTCTCTCTCTCTGTCTCTCTCTCTCTGTCTCTCTCTCTCTCTCTCTCACACACACACACACACACACACACACACAGAGAGAGAGAGAGAGAGAGAGAGAGAGAGAGAGAGAGAGAGAGAGAGAGAGTTACCACCACTCAGATCAGGATACCGTCCCTGTGACATCATTTAAGCTTAGTTACCCCCTTAAAATCTTAGCTCCTACCCTAGTGTTTGGTGCTTTAATGTGAACTTGAGGAGTCGAGGACACACACAGCCAACTACATAGCAATGATCAACTGTGTATTCTGTGTGACTTACAGTGTTTCTAACAGATCCACAGATAATGAGGCACAGGTACCGGGAGACATGGACAACATGAAATTCCATATGCTAGCAGGCTATTGGGGCCAGGAGTCATTGGAAAGCCTTGGGCGATTCCAGCAGGGTTCTAGCTGCAAAGGGAACATTGAGAAGGCTGAGCTCATGCGCAGCATAAGGCTGGGGTAGAAGGGGTTTCTATAAACAAGGCCCTGTGCTGTAGTTTATTTTTGGTGCTGTGATAGTGTTAATTGTCAACTTGACAGGTGCGCTAGTATGTGTGTGCGTGCATGTGTGTGTGTGTTTGTGTGTAGCTTTACTGTGAGAATATATGCAAATGTGAGTATGCTTATGGATATACATGTATGTATGCACATATTGTGTATTTATGTGCACATGTGTATCTGTATACATGTGGTTGTGACATAGTATGACAGACTGTGTAATATGCATGTTTTCATGTTTGTGTGTGCATGTATGTAAATGTGTACATATATATGAATGTATGTATGTGTATATTTGTCCATGAGTGTCTGTCTGCTTGTGAAATGGGAGTGTGTGCAAATAGGTGTGCATGTGTGACTCCTTGCATGTGAGTTTTTCTATAATTGTGTGTGATTATGTATGTGGGTTTGCATAGGCATATGCATAATTATGTGTGACTTTCATGTGTGACTAGTGTTTGTATGCATCTATTCTCATGTGCCTTTGAATATATGTGTTAATGTATAGCTAAGTGAGTATTTTCAGAGTTTATATGTGCATGTATGTGATTATATATACATGTGTGTGCATTTGTGTATATTGCACATATGATTACATTTTAAAATATGCACAAGTATGTGTGCATCTAAGTGTCAATGTATTTCTGTGAGACTATTTAAATGTGCTTGTGAGCAAGTGCACCTGTTCATATGCTTTGTTTTGTATATCAAGAAGTATGTGTGCAGTATGTGCATATATCTGTGAGCGCATAAATTTGTATGGGTAAAATGCATTTGATCACATATTTAACATATATGCAATTTGGATACATGAATGTATATGCATTTGTAAGTGTGTACATGTATGTACTTGCATGTGTATATATGCTTTTGTGCATGTGATTGAATCCATGTATGTGCCCATTTGAAAGTGTGAATTAGTTTTGGTGTGCATTTGAGCATATTTGTATGTGTGTGTGTTTGTGTTTTTACATGAGTGTGTTGACTGGTATGTTTGTGTGACTGTGCATGAGTGAGAATATGAGGGTGTTTAAGCTGGTGATTGTGCATGTGCTTGTGTGTGTGTATGTATATGTGTGTTGGCATGTGTGTATGTGTTCATGTGGATGAATTTGTGTTAATGTGTGTGCTTCTGTGTGTGTGTATTTGTATATTCACATGTGTCTGCTTATGTGTTTACATAGGCATGTGAGTAAAATATAGATCTTTACATGTGTGTTTACATGTATGTGTCTTTGCTTTTGTGTATAGATGCATATGATTATGTGTGTGTGTGCGCACACAAATATGCTTTCATTTGTGTGTGTGCTAGTATGTCTGTATATATGCTTATGTTTGCATTACATGTGTATACATGCATGTGTGTGAGTGCCTATACCATATATGTGTAGTGTGTGTATCCATGTGTGTGTATGTGACTGTGTGTGTATGACTGTGTGTGTGAATGTGTGTGTAAGTGTGTGTGTGTGTATGTGACTGTGTGTATGTGTGTGTGTGTGTGTGTGTGTGTGTGCTTGAGATAAGGTATGAGGGTATGTGTGTCACCACCTGTGTCTTCTCACATCCAACATTCACAGATTCACGTGCAGAATAGAAAAGTGTAACAATGAGATAATTCCAGGCACAATTTGATGAGTTCCTTGGAAACACTAAGGTGATTGGAAACACGATTAGAACTGATGCAAACCTAGCAAATGCCAATATTCAGAGTAATCAACAACTTCCGTATGCCAGCAGCAGTCAGGTAGAACAAGGGGGTTCCATTCACGGTGGTACTGGTCTTGGCAGAGAGGCCCATGGATACCTCTAGCATGGACATCCATCTGCTGGGACCTGGCTGTCACATTTTCCTGTGACATTTGAGGTTCAGACCATCCATCACTCCTTTCCTGGGGCCTCACACTGGTTCCTGAGCCAGGCAAGAACCCACTCTCCCTTTGCGATATTTCCTCACATGACCTCTGAAGCTGGCTCAGACACCCTCATTCTTCAAGTGCCCTTGCTGGATCGCTGCTCTGAGAAGGCCTTGTTCTCTCCTCACTGACCTGCCATGCCTTGCTTAGGGCTGATTCAACTTGGCCTCCTGGCTGAGGCTGCTTCAGCTTTGGCTTCAACATTTGAACTCATTCAGAGAGCATCCTTTTAAACTTTATTCTCACAGTTTTAGTTTTTTTAAAGTCAGAAAACAACAACAAAAAATCAGGGAGGTATATAAAATGGACGAACTGGAATCAGAGGCAAGCAGAAGGGAAGGTTAGAGAAGCAAACAGAATATTCATGTTTAATCACAGAATAATGTCTGTAGGCTTCCTGTGGGTGAGCCCAGAAGCCCAGTCTTGAAAAGAAAGAAGAAAGAAAGAGGTGAAAGGAAAGACGGAAGGAGGGAGAGAAAGACAGAGGGGGAAGGGTGGAGATATGATAATAGAACTGTTAATAACCCACTTTTTTTTTTTTTTTTTATTAACTTGAGTATTTCTTTTTACATTTTTGAATGTTATTCCCTTTCCGGTTTCGGGCAAACATCCCCTAATCCTCCCCCCCCCTTCTGTATGGGTGTTCCCCTCCCCATCCTCCCCCCATTGCCGCCCTCCCCCCAACAATCACGTTCACTGGGGGTTCAGTCTTAACAGGACCCAGGGCTTCCCCTTCCACTGGTGCTCTTACTAGGATATTCATTGCTACCTATGAGATCAGAGTCCAGGGTCAGTCCATGTATAGTCTTTGGGTAGTGGCTTAGTCCCTGGAAGCTCTGGTTGGTTGGCATTGTTGTTCATAAGGGGTCTCGAGCTCCTTCAAGCTCTTTGAGTTTTTTCTCTGATTCCTTCAACGGGGGTCCTGTTCTCAGTTCAGTGGTTTGCTGCTGGCATTCACCTCTGTATTTGCTGTATTCTGGCTGTGTCTCTCAGGAGCGATCTACATCCGGCTCCTGTCGGCCTGCACTTCTTTGCTTCATCCATCTTGTCTAATTGGATGGCTGTATATGCATGGGCCACATGTGGAGCAGGCTCTGAATGAATAACCCACTTTTTTTTAAAAAAAGATTTATTTGTTTTATTAAGTACACTGTAGCTGTCTTCAGACACACCAGAAGAGGGCATCAGATCCCATTACAGATGGTTGTGAGCCACCATGTTGTTGCTGGGAATTGAACTCAGGACCTCAGGAAGAGCAGTCAGTGCTCTTAACTGCTGAGCCATCTCTCCAGCCCCAATCCCCGATTTTTTTTTTTTTTTTTTTTGGAGCTGGGAACCGAACCCAGGGCCTTGTGCTTGCTAGACAAACGCTCTACCACTGAGCCAAATCCCCAACCCCCCGATTTTTTGTTTAATGGATTTTATAGCTTTTTTTTTTTTTTCTGAGGATTGAACTTTGAACTTACAGAAAGAATCAAATAGCATATCTTCTCAGCTACAGGATTCAACACATGAGCATGAAAACCCCAAACCAATGTACATGTACTGGGGCCAGTCTGGGATGCGTGGACTCAGTGCAGAGGATGCTGGATGAACAACAGAGAGGGTTGTTCCTGCCCAAGTGCCCAATGTGGAATGGGAACAGGGAGGGAAAGGAGAAGAAGAAAGGAAAGAGGCAGACAGGGTCAGGCAGAAGAAGAGAGGGAGAACGGAAGGGGAGGGGGTGGAGAGGAATTGTCTAAAGAACCAGGGATGGTTGCCTTGAGGGGAGAACCCATTCCTTCAAAGCTCATGGAGAACAGGTTGCTCCTTTTATAGAAGGAGAAAGTCCTCTGCCTGGTCTATTTCTTAAAATGAAGAGTAATATAAGAGAGCTTGTTTTTCTGCCTTTGTAGCCAAATCCTGGTGTCATTCTGGGCATGATTTCAATTTTCTGAGTGCTGGGCCCTCACATCTCTTTCTATGAAACCCGTTTCTGGAACCTTTCCTGAGGAGCCTAGCTGCACATAGTGTTTATGAATTCCTGAGATTCTCAATCAAAAGAAATTAGTCTCCACTGGTTTTCAATGCTTATTTCTAGTTATTCTTCTTAGCTCTTAAACTCACTTGCTTCTGGAACCTGTGTCCTCCTTTAAATGTCACGTGAGTGTCATAAAGTACCCAGAAGTGCGCATGTGTCTGTGTGCACACAACACATTTGGAGCTCGGGCAAACCTATTGGTGTCACTTGCTTTTACTTGGAGGTACGGGCTATTTTAATTCTTAGCTTGCATCTCCCATTGGCGACTTGAGCATCTCAGTCATGCACTAGTCTGTATTTTCTAGAAAACAGGATGATCTAATGCTTTTAAACTGTTCCCAAGGTCCTGACCCTCTCTCTCCAAATTGCATCTTGTATCTTTGATTCAGCATCTTTATATGCAGAAGTCACTAGAGTCTGCTCAAGTCTAAATGTCTCTGTATGAAGGAGCAGTGACAGAAGAGGTGATGAGGTTATATGGGAGTGTGCCAGAGGGGTCCCACTGATCCCGTGGGGACTAGAGCTAGTTTCCTAGTAACGGTGGCCTAAGAGACAGATAAGAATTCAAAATAAAGGCCTTATCTTTGGAAGCATTAAGAAAATGCAATCCGTGTGAGAAGAATATGTTCTACCAGGAATCGACCAGGGAAAGTATGGACAAACAAGGAGAGAGGCAAAGGGAGGAGAGGGAGAGGAAGAGGGAGGGGTTAAGTGAGGGACAGAGGGAGAAAGAAGGACAAACAGACTTAGACACACACACACACACACACACACACACACACACACACACACACGGCGGGGGAGGGAGGATTAGTACTCAGCAGGTGGAGAGAACAACAGAGAGAAAACAGGCAGACAGCACTGGGAAGACTTCTTCTCTAACTCAAGTCGCCTGCTGGCAGTCCCAAGGAGGCTAGGGCGCAGTCCCTGCCCTAATTCTCCAGGAAGGAGAGTTTAGATGCTGCTATCCTAGGCATCCACTTCCACCCTGAATGCTAACTTTTGTTTTCGGAGAGCTCAGACACCAAGTGCTCTTTTGTGGACACCTTGGTTCTTAACAGGACACGATCAGAGCCATCTTGGTATGACGGCCAGCAGGAATAGACCAGTTTCTGCGGCTGGACTTCCCTTTGCCTGGATCAGTAGCTTAGTCATCCTGGTGGGGCCCTGGACTTCCTTGTATGGTCAGACAAGGAGAGCTAGGAGGACCTGACCCTGGGGCTCCTGCAGTATCTGTCTGGGTTGCTTTGGGCAGATTCCAAAGAGCAGATGGGCTGGGGAGGAAGGGAGAACGGCTCTTAAAATAGCCTCAGGCTGCTTTCCTTTCCTTAAAAAAAGAGAGAGAGAGAGGGAGAGAGAGAGAGCTATAAGCTCCATGGGGCCTTGGAAGAGTTAGTGCTGGCCGGAAGCACCCTAGTAGGCTGGGCACACACTCTGTTTCATAGCCTGTGAGCGATGGTTATTGCTTAAGAAAAAAACAATAAAACACTACATATCTGAATATAGTACATTTAGTAATTATTGCTAGGTGAAACTTAGTTTACTTATGTATGCATCAAATCAAATTGATTCCTGTGAGTTGTTATTGTTATTATTATTTTATTATTATTATTATTATTATTATTATTATTATTATTATTATTATTGTTCAGTTTAGGCATCATCCGTTTATTGTAAAAGGGAGGCATGGAAATTCTTTACATGATGAAATAGTTCAGAACAGCAGTGGAATGGGCAGCTCCATGTGACATCATTTTAACGGTGATTTCAGTCGACATACTTTCCAAGAATGTCACCATCTCTAAATAAGAAGCAATCCTTGCCGTCTAGCACGACTTTGATGACTCCATATTCTGGGAGAACTTTATCTCTCTCCAACTTTCACACTGACAGGCTGAATCTCTCCGCCCTTTCCCACCTGATCCCACAGCCACGACCGTTGCTTCCAATGGTTTTCCTTGAGACTTTTCTGGAAGCATAATGCCACCTTCCGTTACAGATTCAGCCGCACTCCTCTCAACCAATACTCTGACAAAGAGTGGAAGAAACTTCCTAAAAGTTTGTCCACCGCAGCTCCGGACTCGGCACTTGTTGAAGTTCTGGAGATCGAACCCAGGGCCTCACACTTTCATGGGTGTGTATGTTCATGTGTCTGCAGCGGTACATATATGTATGTGCAGGGGCTTGTGCAGAGAGGGGTTAGAGGACACCCTCAGACTTTGCTGGTCAGGAGCTGTTCCCCTTGCTCTCTCAGAGAGCATCTTTCAGCTGGGTTAGAACTTTACAAGTCAATGAGGCTGCCCAGCCAACCAGCCTCAAGGATTCACCTATAGCTGCCTGCCAAGCCCTGAGCTTACAAGCACCCAGCTTCCCACACACACACACCCCACCTCCCACACCCTTTTCTCATTTATTTTTCTATACTAGAAAGGACTCTGATATACAGTGGGGAGGGGAGAAGACAAGACACATCCTTTCTTTGTTTGTTTTTGTTTTGTTTGACTTTTGTTTTCTTTTTGTCTTTTGAGACTGGGTTTCTCTGCATAGCCCCCAAGTCCTGGATCTCTCTTTGGACTCCTCGGACTCGGAGATCCGACTACCTCTGCCTCTGGTATTCTGGCTTTAAAGGTGTATGCCACCACGTCGGACTACACACTTTAGAGAAATAGGAGGGCCAGAGGCTGAGCCTCAAAAGGAGGGGTGGGGTGTTATTTAAGGCTTAAAAGATTCATGTTTCGAAAACTCTAGAAGAAGGCAGAGCCACGTTTTTTTTCAATAGGGGGCGGGTCTCTCCTCTCACGTGACCTTCCTCATGCAGATCAGAGTACTGCAGGGGTTGGAAGGCAGATAGATTCACTTTTGTGGGTTATAAGTCAATTTTTCCAGCCCCATATGTGCCTCAGGCTTCTCTGTCTCTGGCGCCAAGTTGAATCCTTCTGAGGGAAAAAAAAACCCTCCTAAGTCAGAGATACACCATGATGTCAGTCACTCTGAGTAGACGTCAATATTCTTGAGGCAGTTCAGTCGGATCGGAGGTTTTGCTCAACTGGTCAGTCTTAGAGTTTTCACAGTAGAGAGGCTTTCCAAAAAGGGAAAGAAAAATCTCTGTGAATAATAGTTATTGATAACCACACTGATTGAGACAGTTAAAAAGCATTAAAGCAACAAGGCTCACCCAGTGTCCCAGAGTTTCCCCTTGGACACCTTAAGTCTAAGTCTCCCTAGTTTTAGAGGACTATGTGAGAACTGAATTGTCTAAGATCTGCATCTGTCTGATGACTTATCTGTTACAGGCCCATTTCTCCTCCAATCTGGGCCAGGGTGTGAGGCAGCAATCCCCGTGAAGAACCAGCCTGCCTTCATTTCAGGATTAAAAGCCATCGTAAAGACCAACTAGCTTCGTTAGTGTTGTGTTTTTAAAAAGATAAAGAGAAGAGGAATATGTTTTGGTGGATGTGTGGTGAGGTATGGGGGAAGGGGGTGCCTCTACCGGCCCATGCTGAGGCATCCCTTTCTCCTGAGGGACCAGCCACAGGACGGACGGTATAGTATAGAATTGAGTTTATTCAGTGTTGGTATTCTGTCTAAGCTCCACCCCGACAGCTACTTGGCAGCAGCCAGGTACGCTCCGCCCCACAGTTGCCTAGCAACAGCCAGCCATGCCTGACTATATATGGGGCTGCTTGCCCACTCTTCTCCCTCTTACTTCTCCCTCTTGCTCTTTGTTCTTCTCTTCTTGTCCCCCTCTCCCTTCCCACCACGTGCTCATGTCAAGCCTCCTTTCCTCTCCTCTCCTCTTCCTCTCTCATTAAATCTCTCCATGTGGAACCATGTTGGCTTGGTGTGCTTTGAAACGGTGCAGGCTGATATTCAAACGACAACTTTCAGGGCAGGGGGAGGGGAGTTGAGAAGGTAGTAGGGACAGAAAAAGGCAGACAAAGAGAGCAGAGAAGAGGAGTTGAGAAGTAGAGACTGGCCCTAAGCATGTGGAAAGAGAGGGGGAGGGGAATGGGAAGAAAATGGGAGCAAGAGGGAAAAGAGCAAGAGAAAGCTGCTTTCACCCCCTTTCATAGTGAGTCAGGCACACCTGGCTTTTGCCAGGTACCTGTGGTGCCGATATTAGACAAAATGCTAACAATTACTATTTATGAATAAGCCTCTCTTTCTCAAGGATTGGGCTATGCCCCACCTGTAACCTTAACTATAAAAGTTTATAACCAAAAAGTTATATGGACAACTCTGACTACCTTGTTACATTGTTATGACTACCTCGTCCTGCCCACCTTGTTTCAGGAGGGACTAACTTGTTAATGCTTGTGTTCTGCATTTGTAACCTTGCTTATTTTGTCCACTCCACCCCTATTTGAAACCTCCCCACCCCCACCCAAGAGGTATAAAAGTCTTGTCTTCCTCACTTTCAATCCTGACTTCTCAAACTCCACTTCAGGAGAGCCTGTGAACACATTTTTTTTTTTTTTTTTTTTTTAAAAAACATGCTTTAATTAATTGCTGGCTGTCTTGTTTCTATTCCTGCACAAACATCATGACCAAGAAGCAAGTTGGGGAGAAAAGGGTTTATTCAGCTTACACTTCCACGTTGCTGTTCATCACCACAGGAAATCAGGACTGGAATTCAAGCAAGTTAGGAAGCAGGAGCTGATGCAGAGGCCATGGAGGGATGTTACTTACTGGCTTAGTTTCCCTGGCTTGCTCAGCTTGCTCTCTTATAGAACCCAAGACCACCAGCCCAGGGATAGCATCACCCACAATGGGCTGCCCCACCCCCATCACTAATTGAGAAAATGCCTTACAGCTGAGTCTCATAAAGGCATTTCCAAAACTGAGGCTCCTTTTTCTGTGATAACTCCAGATTGTGTCAAGCTGCCACACAAAACTAACCAGTACACTGGCTTTTCATTAATTTGCCCATAATGATTAGGGTTGGTGGTCTTTCTCCTATCTTTCAGATTAACCCCTTCACCCCCATTCCTACTGTCATTAGAATGAGAAGAAGGGTAGCCTTCCTGTCCCACTGATTGGACGGCCTAAAGGGAACTAAGAGGTGTGTCTCTTCTGAACCTGAATAAGTGTATGCACAGCTATACACAACACTGGATGATTATACAGATGTTCTGAGGTCATGTAGCAAATGAGACCGGTTACCTCCAGGCTAAACAAGTTTCAGTAGGAGCAGAATAAGCTTCTGAGTTCAGAGTAACCCTGAGACTAGCATTACAAGGGTCAGAAAAGGGGGAACTAGCAAGAGGGGAATTTGCAGTGACAAAACAGGAGATATTTCCAATCACCTTCTTCCAAGGTAACTGCAGCATCTGGGCATGAACAAACAGAGAGGTTGGAGGACTTTAGCTATTGGAAGTTCTGCTCCTCAACCAATGTGTTAAGGAATGCTGCCTTTTAAACAGATCCAGCAACCTTGTGTCAGACTGGGTGTGCTTTAGGAGGAGGTGCATTCTAGGAAGCATTTTAAAAAAAAAAAGGTCAGGGGAGGGAGGGACCTCCATAGTCGAGGAGTCTAATTAACCTAGCCCGAGGGGTTGGAAAATACCAGCAACTGTGGGAGCGTTTTAAAATTGTGTGTGTGTGTGTGTGTGTGTGTGTGTGTGTGTGTAAAAACAGTATTTTTTTTTCTGAAAGGCTTGTAATATATCTTCGTTCTGCACAAAACAGTCTAGTACCGTATCATACTATAGAGCTATTTCAGTTAGCAAATCTGTCTGTTGATAAATCTGAGCCCATTTATCCTGGTATAGCAATTTAGCATTATAGGTAGCCATCTTGTCCTTTATGCCAGGCACTTTCCTTCTAGCTTACCATCTCAACTGTTAGGGGCCAAGGAATGACACACCCTCTTCTATAACTACTTCCAGCTAAAACTAGGGTGTCATCGTCAGGGCCTGGGGAAGGTTGAAAGGTGAGTCAAAGGCTGGGGAATGGGGCTTTCCTCAAAAGCATCCGGTTAGCTGACCCTGCTGAGAGGCAGGACTATTTTATGTCAGCTCAGCAGTTTGCAGTCCACAGGTGATCCCTGGATGGCGTCTGTCAGCCAAAGGAAAATTTGCTGAGATAATACAGACTAGGGGTGGAAGTTAAAGTTTAGGGACTTAAAGGAAAACCTTACCTTTGGAACTTTCAGGCCTATATTTATAATAACTAGGGGGTAGGAAGAGTCTCAAGGCCAGGGTTGAGATCCCGTTCTTAGGAGTAGACAGGTGAAGAAACTTAGGCTGTACTTATTTGGAGTTCATTTGCAGAGCAGGTGGATCCAAGTTTATAATTCCCCTGACTCCTTGAAGTTTACATGAATTTTTAGTTTTCAGAAAGAGAAAGTTTTAGGTATATTAGCATTGATCTGTACTGAAAACCACATTGTAACATAGCTGGAGTGGATTCATGCCTTCAAGTCCTAGCAAAAAATAGGACTTTTAACTTTGAATTAAAAAGCATGAATTTTTTTCCTCTGTCCAGAGAGCTAAATATATGTTTTTAGATCACTGAGATATATTTTAACGTCTATAATTAAAAGACGACCATAGAAAATTTAAAATCTTAAACTTGTGACTGAATAGTAAGAACTCCATTGATTAATGTTAAAACTCTGAACTTTTACTGGAAGAGCTTGAAGGGGCTTGAGACCCCATATGAACAACAATGCCAAGCAACCAGAGCTTCCAGGGACTAAGCCACTACCCAAAGACTATACATGGACTGACCCTGGACTCTGACCTCATAGGTAGCAATGAATAACCTAGTAAGAGCACCAGTGGAAGGGGAAGCCCTTGGTCCTGCCAAGACTGAACCCCCAGTGAACGTGATTGTTGGGGGGAGGGCAGTAATGGGGGGAGGATGGGGAGGGGAACACCCATATAGAAGGGGAGGGGGAGGGGTTAGGGGGATGTTGGTTCCGGAAACCGGGAAAGGGAATAACAATCAAAATGTAAATAAGAAATACTCAAGTTAATAAAGATAAAACAAAACAAAACAAAACAAAAACAAACAAACAAACAAACCCCCAAAACTCTGAACCTTTAAAATCTTAGTATAACAATAGCATAGCAGGGGTTGGGCGGGGGGATAGAAAACTGTAGGCTTAGATTTTCAAAATCTACTTTAACAAGGGCTCTCAAATACTTCAACTCTCCTTCTAGCCCATCATGTAAGATGATGTCATTACGCAGCAAGGCGGGTCCAGGATGAGGCGTAGCCTACCATTGGATGAGAAAGAAGGGTAGGCGGGAAACATCTAGGAAGGAGGGAGGAGGAAGAAGAGTGAGGGAAATCAAGACAGAGACAACAGAGCAAGATCCAGATCCAGGTGGACTAGGTCAATTTTATCTGGTCTGGGTGGGCGGTTTAAATCTTTATTAGTTGGCAGTGAATTTAATGTGTGGATGTATTGTGGATTGGGAATTTAACATGTAAATCTGATTGTTGGGTTACAATTTGTTGAGTCTTGATTTTACCGGGAGGATGGCTGGAACCAGAGAGTTCCTGGTTGGCCAGGGCCAGCCAGGGTGACAAACAATGGGAGCAGAGAGACTGCTGGGGCTAGAAGAAAGCAAGGCTAACATGGCGTGGTGCCACACTGAAACCAGCCACCGCTGAGATAAATTGTTAGTTCTATATGGCCTTATGGTGTCCGAACTAACTCCAGGGAGCGACTGCCCGGGTCTGAGAGTACCAGGCGTCCAGTGTGGAACAGTGATGCACTGGAACTGGTTGCGCCTAATTTTTAATCTTACTGCAATACCACTGTCCAGAGGTAGGGGTGAAACGATGGTAAATAAGACAAGGGGATATGGACCTGTTTAGAAGTAGTTCTTTGAGGGTGATTCCAATCTCCTTTTGTTAGGATACCAGCAGTCCAGTTCAAAACTGTCACCCAACCCAAATCAGTAATGATCCAGCAGAAACCACCAGGCCTCCGGCGAGTCAGCATGAATCAATAGGGGTGACCAGGACCAGCTGAAATGCCCATTCTCTGCCATGCCTCTCTCAATGAAGATCATCAAAGATGAGAGACCAATGAAAAGTTGCACAGCTAGCTATGAAAGTGGCCTGTCATTGGCTGTTGAGTTCTACTATATTCTCTCCAAACATCACGTGTCTTCTTACAGGTCTTACCTCAGCAAAACATCATGTGAGTCTGCATCACATGACTCAACCAGAAATTTTCTCTTCAGAAAACAGTTCCCATTTTTAGGTATATTAAATAATTTTCTTATACCATTAGAACTTATTTAAGTCTTCATATACTCAGACAATTATATAGCTTAGAATACTTTTTTAAAACCTAAGAACTTACACGGACTTTGAGCCTTTTTCTTTCTAGCTAATTATTTATCAGACACAGGGGTACTTATTACTGAGAACAGTCACTGCAAAGTGTGCTCCCTTAGTGGAAAATTACGCCTGAAACCTATTTGTCTTTAAATATAAGGTCTGTTAGCAAGGCAAATCTGTTTGCCTTTTCTTAACAAGAGACCTAGGAGTTTTAGATGAACTAAAATGGTGGTTGCCACCTTGGGGGAAGGAGCTGGTTGCCTGCTGCTGCCAATCAGACAAAACTACATTTTGCCTTGTCAATGCCATCAGAGATAAATTATAGGAGGAAGTATAATCCAAATGGTCTGTGTATCAAATAAAATGACATAGACCAATCCATTATCTAGATAATCATCCCAGGCTCCTATAGACTCCATGGCTTTGTTTTGGGGATAGAGGTACCAGGTAAGCTTCAGTCTTTAGCCACTATGCCTAGAAGATGGGAGGCTTTCCCATGGAGGAGGACCACAAGGGAACTGGCCTCACTTTGTCTAGGCAAAGTAGGGTAATCATTTCTCCAGTGTCCTGCTTGTCCAGTTCGGACTGGGTCCTGGCAGCAGGCAAGGCATTGGGGTAGTCTTGCCCAGTGGTTAGCACTACCACAATCAAGGTGGAGTCGCAGTCATGCCCCATTATATTTTTGGAGACATTGGTTGGGGGGGGGAGGTCACTGTAGGAGCTGGTGTCTCTGTCTGACATAGTAAGCATATATTTTTTAAATATCATACTGTAGGATGATGTCATTATGCAAGGCAGGTCCAGGATAAGGCAAAGCCTATCATTGGATGAGAAGGAAGGGTAGGTGGGGAAAAACTCTAGGAAGGAGAGACAAAAAGGAGAAGTGAGGGAATCAAGATGGAGACGATGGAGCGAGATGATCCAGATCCAGGTAGACGAGGTCAGTTTTTATCTTGTCTAGGTGGGTGCTTTATACCTTTCTTAATTGGCAGTGGATTTATTGTGGATTGGGAATTTAACATGTAAATCTGATTGTTGGGTTACAATTTGTTGAGTCTTGATTTTACCAGGTAGTTGGGAGTTTTTACTTTAACTACCAGGGGGCTGTTGTTGGGAGTGTGGGCAGAGTCAATGGCAGGGAGCCGCGATAGGTCAGCTGCGGCTGGACTTCTAGTACCATGATTTTGCTGGGTAGCAGGAACCAGAGAGTTCACGGCTAACAGAGAGCCACCAGGAGAGATACTAATCTGAGGTAAATTAGCACTAGTTCCAATGGCCCATTGTAACCGGAACTAATGGCACTGGTTCTGCCATTTTTTTTTTTTTTTTAATTTTTACTGCAACTCCATACTCAGCAGATCTTTGACAATTCGAGGCCCATTTTCTATTAGGTATAGTCAAGATAAACAGCTCTTGCTTGTCCTTTTAGTTACTTGCTTTAGGCTACACCTTGAAAATATATGCATGAGGCCCAATAAAGCTTTGTTTTCTATAATTAATGACACTAATATTTCACACGACTGCAAGTATAGTTCTGATCATGTTAAAGCTTAATTATCTTTAACAGGTTATAGTAAAAATAACAACTTCTGAATTGAAACTCTTTTCATGAATGCAGTCCATAGAGAGATTGGCAATTCTATTTTCCTACTTCTTATATAGTGTGCCATTATAGAATATAACAGCTTCATGAATAATTCAGCTTACCAAAATAGCTACAGCTTAACAATATTAGCAAAAACAAGGAGGTTGGACATACATTCTTAAATCAGTCTCTGTTGGCCTGAATAGACCTCAGGTAAGGAGAGACCCTTTTGTCACACTGCTTAGCTCATTGTCTTGCTGTATCATAAGATAGGAACACCTCAGTCTCTGGTGTTTAACAGTCAGTGCTTATAGCCATGGTCCCAATTTTTAGCCTTTTATTTATCTTTTTTTTTCAAGATCACAAATTAATAAATGCATCATAGTAAAGTATTTTATAAATTTAAAATGTCCTATAGCATCATAAACTAGACCCAAAAGGACATGCATGGTATATACTCACTGATAAGTGGATATTAGCCAAAAAAAAGTACAGAATACCCCGGACACAATCCACAGAAGAAGGTTAACAAGCAGAAGGGCCCAAGTGGGGATGCTTCAGTCCCACTAGGGAGGGAGAAGGAAGTCATCATTGGAAGCAGAGGGAAGGAGGGACCTGAGTGGGAGGGGGGAGGGGAAGGGGAAAGGGAAAGGGGAGCATGATCGTGTATGGGGAGTTGGACAACAGGAGAGAAGCCCCGAGGGCCAGCAGAATGAGTGGAAATATGCAACCTGGGGAGTGGGGGGGGGCTCTAGAAAGTACCAGAGACCTGGGAGGTGAGAAACACTCAGGACTCAAAGGGACCTTAGATGAAATGCTCAACAGTGGGGAGAGGGGAACTCATAGAGTTCAAGTGGAGGGATGGGGTTTCCAACCCACAGTCAACATTTCTGTCCCAGAATTGTTTCTGTCGAAAAGAACTTCCGGGACAAGAATGCAGAAGAAACCAAGGGAAAGGTGGTTCAGTGACTGACCCAACTTGGGATTCATCTCAAGGGGAGACTCCAAGGCCTGACACGATGACTGATGCTATGATGTGCTTACAGACAGGAGCCTAGCATGGCTGCTCTCTGAGAGGCCCAACAAGCCTCTGACTGATACACATGCAGATACTTACACCCAACCATCGGACTGAAGTCGGGCACCCCTGTGGTTGAATTAGGGACAGGCTGAATTAGGGACAACCCTGAGAGATTTGAGGTCCCAAGGAGTGGGATGCCTGTAGGGTTTGGGTATCCTTGTGGAGACAGTGGGGAGGAGAAATGGGATGAGGAATTGTGGGAGGGCAGACCAGGAAGGGGGTAACGACTGGACTGTAAAAAAATAAAGGTAATTTGAAAAAAAGGGGAAAACATAAATAAAAGATATTCCTTAAAAATAATTTTTATTCTCATTTCTTCCTATAAAACTCCAAAATTTTCTTTAAAAACTTTAAAGTCCCTCAATTGTGTGCTCCTGCAATAATTAAAATAAAGTTTTTGATTTTCTTTTTAATTAAGAGTGAAGACACAGGGCACAAGCTATCTGTACCAGGCAAAACAGAGCTCCAGCATTGCAAACAATTCAATGTCTCTAAAACCAATACCACCCGAGTGACTCTTACACTACAAAGTTTGACTGCCAGCAGTGTACGTTCTTGTATATGAATTCCTGGAGGCGAAGCTTTAATACCTCATTAAACAAACTTTACTTTTCAATCCTATCTTTCGTAAATCTTGCTTTCAAGACAGGACAGAGATTATCATAAAAAATCCATTCCAATTCAAAGTATCTTGTAGTCCTGTTCTTTACTCTCCCTGGTTGGCCATACCCTGTGGTTACCCTTAATTAAGATGGTGGTGAAGTCCAAGGACATCTTTCCTCTACAGCCCTAGGAAAGATGGATGCCAGCCTCATGGTTGCCTAGGGATGGCAACAGGTCATGTATTGTTTATATCCCCAAATGGAATCATGCCACATGATTTCTTTAAGATTTAACATCAACCCATGCTACAAGTTTTAAGTTATCTTTTTTTTTGTTACAGTTGTTACACATTTTTAACCATACCCAATCAACTTACAAGCCAATAACACCTTTACTGTTTTGCTTTGCTCTCTTCTCTCCCTGTCTCGGTACCTGACCCCAGACGCAGAAACTTTAAAAGCAAGTCTGGGTCTGAGAGAGGGAGAGACGTAACTTCAGAGCCAGTTTTTCAATAAAGGAGAACAGAATAAGACGACTTTAACATTATCCATACCCAAGTGGTGTTTGGACCTCTGTTACATTAGATCCAATGGCCAGAAAGCTCTGAGATAAATTCAGAGTTTGAATGTCTGGTGGTAGGAGAAAACAGCCCAGTAAACTCATGCATGCATGACCAGGCAGAAACAAACTTGCAGTGGCCATATATTCTGTATCCAACACAGGAAGACGAAGCTTTCCTTTCCTTCCCCACTGTTGTAACTTCCGGGGTGGGGGCGCCTTGGTAACTGCTGCAGGTGAATTCAATGCTCTGAGGGCTACCGTGCTTGCCTGCATAGTAGAGCCACTGTGGTAATGTCAGGCTGTGGGGCATAACACTGGAGTCGGAGCTCCAGCTGCACACCCGGGGCAGCATTCTGCACCCTCTGTGCACAGACCAGCCCCATCCCAAGTCCCAGTAGCCCTGCAGTTTCTGGAGTGACCTCTGGGACATTTTATCTGTCCTGTTTTTTATAAATCCAGTTGGCCCGAGCTAGAACATATAATGACAGGTAGAGCCATAGGACAAGAAATAGTCAAAACATGAGACAACATTTAACCATTGGAGTCCTCTGCTTCAGAGGTCCACTAGTCT
Source organism: Rattus rattus (assembly GCF_011064425.1). NCBI lineage: Eukaryota > Metazoa > Chordata > Mammalia > Rodentia > Muridae > Rattus > Rattus rattus. The sequence goes on from NC_046167.1 coordinate 20,610,663, forward strand.
TCTTTTTTTCTTTTAAGATTTATTTATTATATATACAATGTTCTCCATGCATATAGGCTTGCACTCCAGAAGAGGGCATCAGATCATATTACAAATGGTTATGAGCCACCATGTGGTTGCTGGGAATTGAACTCAGGACCTGTGGAAGAGCAGTGATCTTAACCTCTGAGCCATCTCTCCAGCCCCCCTCCCCCCTTTTTTTTTTCAATTCTAAAAATCTTCTGGATAGCTCATCTTAGCCTCTGAGCCATCCCTGCAACTCCCCACCAAGAGAACTTTTCTTTTATATCCTTTTGGTCCAACCCAGATGCTAGGAACCCATCAGAGGCTGTGCCTCTTTGAGCACATGCTGGGCCCTTTCAAACCCTCAGCTTAGATCACAGTGTTGTGGAGTGCCCCTGTGGTTAGCTTATGCTGTGGAACCTTGGGGCTCCAAGGCAGGCCAGGAGAGAGAAACTGGTGGCTCTGGCTCAACTCCTAATTAACCCTTGCACCACAGGACATCTCTCTTTGCCCATGAACGAGGGTGTGAAGACCTTGTCTGATCCTGCTAGATTGGGTACTTGATAACTAGAATCCAGAAACCAGGTAGGAAAGTGCATAGGAAGCCAAAAAGCTTCATGACTTACCAAAGTGCTTGCTCTCTCCTATTCAAGCATGGGCACCCATTGCAGGGGGAGCCCAGATCTTCTTATTAATATTCCGAAGTGTGCACTCCTAGGGCAGCCGATACAGTCCCGGAGTGCAGAGCATCTGGGGGTCTTTCTTATCTTGCTGCAGGACTCCAAATGTTAATTCTGAGAATTTTTTTTTTCACAAAAGAAAAACCAGTTCCAAAAATTTTGTGCCAAGCTCTCATTAAGTACTGACTAGAAAAATAGACTCTAGTCAGGTTCACCCCTGGGTTCCTAGAGAGTGGTGATGAGACATGTGTTATAAGATTTTTTAAAAGGACAAAATCAAGTGGCCACCATATTTTCCATGTGGCTTTGTTATTTTCCAAGAACTACAACTCCCAGCATTCTAGGAAGTTACCTTGTCCTTGGCCAGGTGGGGCTTACAGATTTAAGTTTGGGACTTACATTGCTCTGTTGTCCTGTACTTCCCTCTGAAGTAAATTGAATCAGGAGGAGTTGCTGTCAATCATCTCAGTTGGGGTGATGGATGTGAAGGACAGATTCCTGGAGGGCAGTTAGAGCCCAGGGTTTATGAGGAAAAAGAGAGAGGTTGTCTGTGTCTTCCAGTTAGACAGATCTGAAGTAGAAAACAGAACAGATCAGAAAAGGGTGAGCCTTCCTCTAAGTCCCTGTCTCTTGCTGTGTGAGGGAGTGGTGCTTCTGGCAATGGAAAGACTGAGGCTGGGACCGGAGTCTGATTGGAACATGGTGTGTTCTCCAGCAGGGAAGTCAGGAGTGGAAAAGGAAGGGCAAGAGCTTTGGGGATACTGGGTATCTCCACCAGGGAGCATAGCAATAGTTACGAGTGGAGGAGGTGCTGCTGCAGGGGGTTTACATCCAGAAGGTGAAGCGGGTAAAGCTGGAATATGTATAGGGTGCAGAGGTAGACGGAGTGTGTTGGAACAGGATAGAGGGGCCTGAGGTTGGGAGGAGGAGGAAGAAGAGGAGGGGGAGGAGGGGGAGGGGAGGAGGAGGAGGAGGAGGAGGAGGAAGAGGAGGAAGAAGAGGAGGGGGAGGAGGAGGAGGGAGGGGGGGAGGAAGAGGAGGAGGAGGAGGAAGGGGAGGAGGAGGAGGAGGAGGAAAAAAAGAGCAGGAGAAGCAGGAAGAACAAGAGGAGGAGGAAGAGGAAGAGGAAGAGGAGGGTGAATTAGTAATAGGTAAGCTGTAGGCAGAGTAAGGGAACCCAGTAGAGGATCTTTAGCCTCAGAAGGGAACAAGACAGGAAGTGGGAGGCTGGTGACAGGGTGATTTTTAGAGACCAGAACAGCAATCTCTAGAGGTGCAACCCTTAAGCCAAAGGGGATGAGCTTTGAACACGGGGCAACCACTGATCAATAAGAAGGGAACTGATCAGAATGCCATGGGGTCCCTGCGACCTTGAGACAAACTGCTTTTGCAATAGCTGGGTCTAGGTAACCAGCATTTGGCCATCTCACTTCATAAGACAGACAGCCGATCTCTCACAGACAGTGCACAGCATTCGTTTTGAGAGCACACTCCCATTTTACTGCCCAAACAAACCCTTGGGAGAAGTTCTTTGGCATACCTTGAATGGGTAAGAGAGTGATCCCAGTGCTAGGAGGACACTTAGGTGACTCGACAGAGGATTAATATGACCCATTCATTAGCACTGGCAATGAAGAGGAAAGAGAATAAAGCCCCATGTAAGAACTGCCACAGCTCCCCTGGTGTGGGAGCTAGTGAGAACCCAAGGCTGGGGAAGGGGGGTCAGAACTGGTTGGTATGACTGCAGATTTCCCATCTTGGACAGCAAAGAAGATGTTCTTGTAAACAACAAGAGAGGATGCCACTCAGTAATCAAATAAGGCAAAAACAAAGCCAACGGCAGACGGTGGCACAGAGAGGGTTTTCACCTTGTGGCAGAATAAATGAAACAAAACAAACCCAAAGGGCTAGAGGAAGAGAAGCACCGACATCCATCCCTAGCACAACATTGAGATGCTCAGAGGATTCCCGTCTCATCAGTAAGTGTACCTTAAAAACTAGTCTGATGCGAGGGGCCCCTTTTCTCTCCCACTGTGTACTCCACCCTCTTGAGGGTCACAAGGTGGCTACTTTGGAGATAATGGGTCTTGCACACCATCTTGTAGTCACTTATACCAATATCAGACCAACTTATATTGATAAATAGACACTGTTGGGTCATTGATAGGGATACTCTTATGCCTGGCCAAGAGCTGGGTGCGGACATTATCAGAGCCTGGGGGAGCTGATTACTGCAGAGTCATACACTGGGGCTAGGACCTGGGGCACTTGGTGTTAAGATGGTCCTGGAGGTTAAACTCAGGGGTGAGGGTGAAGGATGGAGGGAGTAGGCTGTTGGGATCGGGGGTTAAAAGGGTTTTGGAGTCCAGATTCAGGTCCTCATGCCTGTGTAGTACTTTACCAATCGCAGTCCCATCACCCCCCCCCTCCATGTTCATATTACGGAAACCACTGGGATCCTATTCACCCCCTCCTGGCTTTACTCCTTCGCCAGATGATTTGGGCTTTTGAAAACACGAACCCAGAAATTTGAAATACATGTCTTGTGTGAGTGTCATCGTGTTTTGTGCCTCGAGAAAACAAAATCCCGGCCTAACTAATTTGGGCTTATTAAATTCTGCAGCATCTGTCTGTTCAACCGCAGGCCTCATGGAAGTTTCAGAGCCCCCGGAGGTCTCCGTGTGCTGGGGGTACTCAGTGCTCCTCATAGAGGACAAGACTATAGGTTTTTCCTTGAGTCTAGGTAAACTATATAACATCAAACTACTGTTTAGATTTAGTCCAAAAATATTAAAAACCAGCCCCTTTAAATTCATTTATATTCCTCTTTACTGCCTTCTAAGTCCTTGCGACTCAGAACACGTTCTGTGGTCTGCAGTCAGCAGTTCCTTGTTGGTGTTAAATTAAGTCCCAACCCCAAACTCTGCTCTCTGTCTTTAAACAGAATTATATTAGCAGAATATATGTATGTATGTATGTATAGTAATACTTGAGAAGCACTCCACCTCTCCATATGATTGACTTTTTGTCGTCTTTAGGTAAGTACACGTAGTGACTGCTTAAAACCTTCACTCTGTCTGTTCTCTTAACAGACATAGGCCCTTGCATTCTTCGATACCACCACACGATGGCCCCAGACTCCTGCTAATCGCATAAACTGGCCTAGTTCTTTAAGCGTTCCTTAAAGCGCCGGGTCTCAGGTTAAAAGAATTGAAACCGGGAAAGGGAATAACACTCGAAATGTATATAAGAAATACTCAAGTTAATAAAAAAAAAAGAATATAAAAAAAAAAAGAATTGAAGAGGGGTTGGGGATTTGGCTCAGTGGTAGAGCGCTTACCTAGGAAGCGCAAGGTCCTGGGTTCGGTCCCCAGCTCCGGAAAAAAAAAAAAAAAAAAAAAAAAATTGAAGAGAGTGAGGCAGGAGCATGTGAGGCTAATTTCTTCCCCAAGCCCCATCATTTCCCACACCTGTATGTGTTTACGGGTCTCTGTAAGTAATTTGACTTTTATCTATTTCAATACAATGTATTTTTTTTGCACGTGTAAGGTGTACTAAAAAGGGGTCTAACTAAATTATTACTCTAACCAGTTATGGCTTAAGCTCGGGGTAGGTAGCTCAGGGGCAGAGTGCATGTGTTCACTACCCAACAAGAAAAACACAAGAGCATCAAAATAAAAATTGTATTTATTTATTTATACAATTTTTCTATTAATTCTTTATGAGTTTCCCATCAGTACCACTTATCTCCCCATCTGCTCACATCCACCCTTGAGGCCCTTCACCAAAATAACACACAACAGCAGCAGCAGCAGCAACAACAACAACAACAACAACAACAACACAAAGCATAGAAAACATCTCATCATGGAAGCTATAGTACAGTACAGTGTGTCCCACAGCCTATCTATCCCTCTATTCACACAACTTCACGTGCAAATGTTCATTGGTCTATGGCTTCTATGACACCATCAATATTGGATCCTCACGGGGACTCCTGGTTATCCCGTTGTTGCTCTGTGTCATGGAGATTCTGTGGCCTTGAACAGCAGGACTGGCTCCTTCATGTATCCCAACCATTCGAAGATGATATAGGGTTTGGGGTGAATCAATTCGAAGCCCTGGATTTGGGCCTGGCTGGTAGCTTAGCTGGTTGACTTGTAGGCTCTCTGTTATCCGAACCACCAAGGTGAGCACTCCACTAGGCCACTCAGTGCTGCCATCTGCTGGAGGTCAGCTCTTATGCCCTCATTGCCCACTCAACTGCACCCACACCTCCAGCGCCAGCTCCATTTTGCTGCCCGATCAAGAGAGGTGGTCCACTCTCGCAAGTGCTGCAGATTGTGATGGACTGGGCCATCTCTCCCACTGTCACGACCTCGGGGATGGCTCACCTGTGCCTTTGCCATCAGGGCCAGCTCCACTGTTTGGCCCAGGCGAGGTACAGGGTTCACTCTCTAGACTGCTACAGCCAGTGAGGGGCAGGGGTCTTCTCTCATGACCCCAGATATAGCTCTCCTAGCTGCTGTAGGCGGTCAGGGGGGAGGGGAAAGCATGCCCCCCTGCGCTATGCCATCTCACACCAGACAAGTGGCGTGGCCAGCTCTCCAGTGCTCTTGCTCTTGAGGCCAGCTTACTTGAGCCCCCTCTAGCGGCGCCAGCTCTACTTTGCTACTCAGACAAGGTCAGGGCCTGCTCTCCGAGTGCTGCTGGCAGAGAGGGTCAGGGTCAGCTTACCCGCTCTCATGATCCCTAGGGCCAGTTCTCCTTACTCTGCAGGAGGTAAGGTGCACAGTGGGGCGGGGGAAAGGGAGGCATCCCCCCTACCTCACCGCACTCTCCTCACTTCAGGGTAGGTGGGCAGCGGGGCTACATCTCTCATACTCTTACCCTCGGGGCTGGCTCGCCTCTGCGTTCCACCACCAGGGTCAGTCCAGCCGTCCTGTGGGGGCAAGGTGCAGCAAGCAGGTGTCTAAGGCCCACCCGTGCTGGATGCTGGAGGTCAGGTCTATGGTGGCAGGACACAGGTCTCTGCTTCCTTCCCCTCTCTCTCTGAGTTGGCGGGATTAGATTTGGTTTGATTTGATTTTCATGAGTCTTAGCCATAAGATAGCTTTGGCCATTAAGGCAGCCGTCAAGGTAGGATGAACGCAGGTCTACCATCTGCTCTGTCTGTGACTGACGTAAGAACACCACCACTAAGTAGTGTCTCTTTGCCCATTGCCAGGGGTACTTTGTTTTGGTTTGTTTATTTTTGTTTTGTGAGGGGTCAGAGAATCACGTAGCTCAGGCTTATCCTCAACCTTACTGTGTAATTGAAGATGAGTTTGATTTTCTGTTTGCTGCTTCAGCTTCTCCCATGTAGGGATGACATGGGTTTGCCACCACGACTGGTACATTTGGTGTTGGGGATCGATGGGAATGCGGAGCCTGGTGCATGCCAGGCAAGCGCTGGATACCAAGTGAGCAGCATCCCCAGGGCCTGGACTCGGAATTTCAGAGTAAATCTCTTTTAAAACCTAAAACTCTCTCCTTCATATTTCGAAGCCCAAGGTGTCATTGATACAGGTTAAAATGGTTCAGTTGCATAACCTACAAATTGAACTCTGACATAACCACAGAAAATGAGATTTAAACCACACTAAGAAACAAATGTAATGGCTCTAAAATGTTCCCTATGCACATGACTGGTTTCTCAGTAGAAACATCTGCCTCTTGCCTGTACAGATGTGTTTTCATTTTCTAGAATCTTATAACTCTCTTTTGATGTTGGCAGCTTTTCTTACTCAGCATTAAGGCATTGAGATTCACCTTTAGAATTGTGGTAGTTTGAATAGATTTCCTCCATAGATTATAGTTTTTTTTGTTTGTTTTTTGTTTTTTTTTTTGTTTGTTTTTTTTAAAAGACACTGTCACTGTCTTCAGATACACTAGAAGAGGGCATTGGATCCCATTTCAGATGGTTGTGAGCCACCATGTGTTGCTGGGATTTGAACTCAGGACCTCTGGAAGAGCAGTGAGCGCTCTTAACAGCTGAGCTATCTCTCCAGCCCGATATATGTGTTTTTATGCTTGGCTCATAGGAAGTGGCACTGGTAGGAGATGTGGTCTTGTTGGAGGACGTATGTCACCATGGAGATAGGCTTTGAGGTCTTCTATGCTCAAGCTCCACCTATTGTGGAATCCAGTTTCCTCCTTGCTCCTTTGGACTAAGATGTAGAGCTCTCAGCTCCTTCTCCCGAACCACGTCTTTCTGCGTGCCGCCATGCTTCCTGCTATGATGATAGTGGACGGAACCTCAGAAACTGTACACCAACTCCAATGAACTATTTTCTTAAGAGTTACCTTGGTCACAGTGTCTCTTCACAGAAATGGAAACCCTAACTATGACAAGCACTTACCAAATAGTTCATACTTGTGGCTTTTCCTTCTCCTTGGAGGTCATTGGCCATAGGCTCGTGAGGACAAAGGGAGCAGAAGCAGCTAGCAGGGTGATGACAGCTGTGAGTGTGGCAGAAGAACTTACAGACACTGCTGCAGTGAGACGAATCTACTTTATTGCTCTAGGGATATAAGGGCTTTCAGGGGTATGGTTGGGAAGGGTTAAATGGACATCACATCACTCGGGGAAGCCAGAGCAGGACTGTGTGCTGAGTTATGCAGTTCTTGCCGAGAGCTTCACACGAGGTCATACTTCAGATAAGATCAGGAATTTGTACCAAGCGCTCTTCAGATAAAGTTATGCAGAGAGAGGGAAAGCCTGCTGAGCAGAGAAGTCCGCCATTCCCTGAGCTCAGAGAGCCACCCAGATACGGGGAGACCATGACCTTAATAGAAAGGTTCTTCAACATGTACTTTCTAATGTCTGAGCAGCCTTTTACTGGCAGATATATCTTTTTTTCTTTTTTCTTTTTCTTTGGAGCTGGGGACGGAACCCAGGGCCTTGCGCTTGCTAAGCAAGCGCTCTACCACTGAGCTAAATCCCCAACCCTCTGGCAGATATATCTTAATGTGTTTATTCATTTGTTGATAGACACTTAAGTGTTCTTCAATGTTAGTTGTTGTATATCAAGCTGTAAAGAATGTCAATTTACATGATATTTTTAAAAAAGATTTATTTATTATAAATAAGTACACTGTAGCTGTCTTCAGACACACCAGAAGAGGGCATCAGATCTCATTACAGATGGTCGTGAGCCACCATGTGGTTGCTGGGAATTGAACTCAGGACCTCTGGAAGAGCAGTCAGTGCTCTTAACTACTAAGCCATCTCCTCAGCCCTACATGATTTAATATTGGATGATGGTATGGTTCCTTCTGGAAAAATACCTGTGAAGGAAATGGCAGGGATAGAAGGAATATATTTAATTTTCAGAAGAAAGTAATAGAGACTTTAAAATATTTGTACTACTGTACATTTCTAACAGAAATTGATTGGAATTCCATTCTGTGATAGGCATTTACCAACTGACTTTAAACTGTACCTTCTTACTCACTGACAATTCTTCACTTGTAGCACCTAGGGAGAGAGGGTGCCTCAGTAGAGGAACTGTCTCCATCAGATTGGCCTGTGAGGCATTTCCTCAGTTGATAATGTGGGAGGGTCCAGTCCACTATGGGCGATACCATGTCTAGGCCTGAACTGAACAAGAAAGTGAGCTTGGGAATTAGGCAGGAAGCAACATTTGTTGGCGATTTCTGTCTTCAGTTCTTGCCTCGAGTTCCGTCTTGGTTCTTTTTTTTTTTTTTTCTTTTTTTCTTTTTTTCGGAGCTGGGGACCGAACCCAGGGCCTTGCTAGGGCCTTGCTCTTGCTAGGCAAGCGCTCTACCACTGAGCTAAATCCCCAACCCCATTTTTTTTTCTTTTTCGGAGCTGGGGACCGAACCGAGGGCCTTGTGCTTGCTGGGCAAGCGCTCTACCACTGAGCTAAACCCCCAACCCCCGGTCTTGGTTCTTGATGATGGACTACAACCTGAGAGAGGATAAATGTTTTCCTCCACAAATTGTTTTTTGTTTTGTTTTGTTTTTGTTTTTATTTATTTATTTTTGTTTGTTTTTGGTCGTGGTGGTTGATATAGCAATAGAAACTGAAGTAGAACATGGACTCATGATATTCAGTGCCTTTTCGTGTACTTGTTTGTTATCAGTAGAGCTGGTTGTGGGACCACATATGCGCGATCCTAGTCCCCAAGAGACTGAGGCAGGAGGATCTCGAGTTTGAAACCAAGGAGAACTACTTAGAAAGGCTCTGCCTCTGAAAAATAACAACAAACAAAACCAAGGAAGGAAGCAAGCAAACAGGTGTGTGTGGCACCTGCCTCTCACTTTTAGTGGAAACCGTTCAAATCGTTTGCCTATATTTAGGTTGAATTCTTTTTTATTAATGAGTCATGTGTTTACATTGTAATTATGGACTTTTGCCAGATATATGTTTTACTAACAATTTCTTCTAGATTTTTGATAGGGAATTAAGAGAAAACTTGAGCTGGTTATGGACACACTCTCATGGAAACCAGCCACTCTCTGGAAACCCTTGGGCCAGCCACATTCCTTGAAAGGTGGAGGCAGCAGATGATGAGTTCAAAGACAGTCTCAGCTACACAGTGAATTCAATGCTAGTCTGGGTTATATGAAACTCTGTCTTAAGGTGCCAAACAGAGCAATAGAAACAAAACTCAGGGGAATATCACTATCCTGGGTTATTTTAAGAACAGACAATAGCTTAATAATACATATTGTGTTTACTGAGTTTGTTGGTGGAAGAGTCCTCCACTCTTGTGTGTGTCTGACATCTCTCTCTCTCTCTCTCTCTCTCTCTCTCTCTCTCTCTGTGTGTGTGTGTGTGTGTGCGTGCGCGCACACACACACACACACACACACATATGTACATGGAAGTGAAGGACAAAGGACAACCTTGAGTGCCATTCCTCAGGCAACATTCACCTCAGTTTGAACCACTCTCTCATTGTGCTGAAGCTCACCCATAAGCTACCTGTTCCATCTCCTCCAGTATTGAGATTATAACTGTGTGTTATGCCCATCTTTTTAAAGGTAGGTTCTGGGGATTAGACTTCAGTCCTCACTCTTACGAAGATATCTGTCAACTGACTAAGCCACTTCCACACTGAATCGTTTTTTTGCGTGTGTGTGTGCTTTTTTTAATCGTCTTGTAGGATAGGGTGCCTATCCTCAAGGATAAAGTTATTTTGCATGCATGTACACACACACACACACACACACACACTTATAGTCTATGTATGTAGTGACTATATAATCTAAGTTTGTGTGTAGTTATACACCATGATGAGAGTATAATAAAGGAATCAATTAACGAATCATTTCTGTGAAGGTTTCTCTGTCATTGGCAAATGGTTGAATATCTGTACAAAACGCTTTTCACCAGTAGAAAGTAACGTACACAACCTTGACTACTTTATTAAAGTAAATGCATTGTTTCATAATAAATGGGAACGTTTTTCTCCAGGATATCAAGCTCCCAATTTGCTGAAAACTAACGACAGTTCTGAAGTGGATCATTATCTGGCACAGATGGTGCTGGGCCATTAGGACAGGAGTGGTCGTCTATCACGGCGTAGGTTGACGCTGTCTTTTATAATGCTAGCAATAACGTTCCTGAATGGTCACATTATACATCTGGCCAGCCAGTATGTAAAGATAATCACGAACTCTTAGATGTTTTATAATCATGATTAACCCACATGACATTGAGTTAGGGGTGATTAAACAGTGATGTTCCTGAGGACTATTGGTATAAATATGTGTGCATGAAGTCGTGTTGTGTGTGTGTGTGTGTGTGTGTGTGTGTGTGTGTGTGTGTGTAAGAGAGAGAAGAGGACAGTGGGAGAGAGGGAGTGGGGAAGAGAGAGAGAGAGAGAGAGAGAGAGAGAGAGAGAGAGAGAGAGAGAGAGAGAGAAAAAACTAATGTCACAAACCATGTATGCTGTGGATCTTCTTAAAGCCAGATCCATGTTCAATTTCTTTTCTATGTAGGAAGTGACTTCTTAGTCAGAGTGAGCCTTATATCCTACCACCTTTGCCAGGGGGAGATGAAAACAAACTCACTAAAGGGGACACAGAGGCAGCATTTATAGAAAGAAGTCTAAAATTTCCTAGAACATGCAGAAGAGGACCACGGTTCACCACAGATTTTACTCGAACTAGTTTCTAAGCAAAGGATAAACAGGAACCAAACCTTGAGAAGAAAAGCAGGCACCTCAGAGCAGATAGGAATTCATCTAGAGCAGAAAACAGTTAAGTTGCACAGGCGCAGCACAGCCTAGAACTCAGGTCTTGTCCAGGTTATCACTAACCGTTTATCGAGGAGTAAGCACACAGAACTGGCATGCAGTCAACGGTTTCTCAGCTTCGAAAATTCACTGAGTATTTAGTTGTTTCTCTGGTGGAAGTTTTGTTGGTTTGTTTCTTTTTGTTTTCCATGAAGGTCCATTTAATGAATTGCTTTCTGTGTAGCAACTGAGCATTACCTGGTGGCGGTGACTAATCTGATTTCAAAGAACATAGTGCCAGGTTAGAAGTTCCCCTTAAGGCAGCAATGGGGAGGGTTGGGAGGGGAACACCCATAAGGAAGGGAGGGGAGGGGATGTTTGCCCGAAACCGGAAAAGGGAATAACACTAAATGTATATAAGAAATACCAAGTTAATAATAATAATAAAAAAAAAAAGAAGTTCCCTTAAAAGTCTAGTTCTTAAGGACGATGTCTGAGTTAGGTTCAGCAGTTAACTTGACAGCCTAGAGTCATCTAAGGAACATTTGACTGGGGGATTGTCCAGATGGAATTGGCCTGTGGCCATGTCTATGAGGAACTGTCTGCCTTGTCACCGCTATGGGAGGGTTCAGCCCACTGTGGGCAGCAAGGTCACTACGAGGTGGGATTTTGCTATTTAAGACAACTATCTGATGAGCCAGTAAGCATTATTCCTCCATGGTTTCTACTCCACGTTCCCGCCTCAACTTCCTATCTGACCACCCTAAGAGATGGATTGGGACTTTGAAGAGTAAGATTAAGTGAGCCCCTTCCTAACCACGTCGGTTCAGTCAGAACATTTTATCACAAGAAGAGCACAAACCAGAACTGAGGATGGTTTCTGATTAATGGTGCGCTGGTGTGTCACGCAATTTTTTCATAATCATTATTTTTTCATAATCATTATTGCGTAGGCCAAAGTGTTCCTCTGGATCTAATGAAGACAGTGTTTGCTTTGGAGAGGCAGGAATTCATCATGACTCTAAGCTGTTTGAATAAACTCTTTAAGAACACTCTGAATCACGATGAATATCTTTTGTTGCTAAGTGTTCCCTCAGGCTATGTAGTCTCTATATTTGTAAACAACTTAGCCTATTAATTACTAATGTAGAAATGAGGGAAATATGTTTGAAGATTTATGGGAAGGGGGCAGTGAGCAGGATCTAAAGTGCATAAGTCAAAAAATACATTATAAATAAAATTACAAAAAAGGGTTTATGGAAGACAGACTTGATTAAAATTTTTAATAAAAAAGCCCAAAAGTCTTATTTTAATAAAGTTACTAAAGGCATGACTGACCTTCAGTTTTACCAGGAAGAACACTAGAAAATTTGCTCTTTATTAATTGTTGAGTCATTTTACTCTTTTCTTTTTTTTAAGAAAGAAGTTGAGAACAGCAGTAAGGTAAGAACATCAGTATTTGAGGCTCACGTTATCAAGTGGTGGCTATTTTATGCTATTTTTTTACATGTGTGTGTGTTGGTGGTATGCATGCATGTGTGTATATCTGTTTAAATGCACATGGGTGCATATGTATGTACCGTCGGTCATTAGGGAGGACTTCCTGGTTCCTCCTCGCTCGGCTCTCCCTCAGACTCAATGGCCCCTCGGATCACCGCCACTCCCGAGGCGGTGGTAGTGGTGGGTGATGTCGAGAACCCCTTCCGGACGCCTGTGAGGCCCGCCCCTTCTGTCTGGCTCGCCTGCTTTCTTGCAGGCTGCTGCCCTATGCATGCATATTCATGAAGGGCAGACGTTCATATCCAGAGTTTTTCTCTGTTACTATCCATGGTAAATATCGAGGCAAGTTATCTCTCTTGAATAGAGATTTCTGATTTGAATAATCTATCTAGCTATCTCTGCCTGGTATCAGGATTACAGGGGGCCGCCATGCCTAGCAGCGCGCACGTGTTTGTGTGAGTGTATGTGTGTGTGTGTGTGTGTGTGTGTGTGTGTGCGTGTGTGCATGTGTGTGTGTGTGTGTGTGTGTGTGTGTGTGTGTGTGTGTGTGTGTGTGTGCATGCTGGGGGATCTGAACTTTGACCCTCACGCTTGTGTCGAAAATATTTTACCCATTGAGCCATTTTCCAAGGCCCTCTGTAGCTACTTTTAATCACTGTAAGGAAATGAAATGTTGAACTAAAATGATTAGAGAGTAATTATCTAAAATACCTTTCCTTAAATGTCGGAGGAACGTAGCCAAGCAGGACCAGCAGCAACGCTGGCACATGTGCCACGGATGCTTCCTCCCGAGCCAACCTTGAATCTGCCGGCAAGGCTAGAGACCGCTGACGCAGATGCAGGATCAGGCGAAGGAGCAAGTCAATGAGAGAGAGACAGCACCTCATCTGGCTTCTTGAGTGTCAGTGAGAAGCTGGGCGAGCGGTACAAAGGTTCGCCCAGTTCCCGCAGTAAAAAAATCTGCTTTTGCCACTTGCCTGACTCCCGGAATCTGTGTTGTTGACTCTGCGCCTTCTGACTTCTGACCCCTGACCCCAAGGGTCTTGGTCGGTGTGGAAAGCAACACTGAGAGACGGGTTTTCTAATCACGTGAGTAATGAGGAGGTTTTGAATCATCTCCTGACTGTGAGAATGGATGGGTTTCTGCTCTTGGGACCCTTCCTCCTGCTGGTTGCTGTATCCAACTCCAAAACGAACGTTTTTGCTTTATCTTGTATTTTCTTTTCTTATGCACAGTTGTTATCCCTTAGAAACCTGCTATTTTCTAATGAGAGACAGAAAGGGAAAGGACCTGGAGGAGAGGGGATGTCGGGAGGAGCTGGGAGGAGTAGAGGTAGGGGAAACTATACTTAGGTTATATTGTATGAGAAAAGAATCTGTTTTCAATAAAAACAAAAGAAAAAATCTTTTTAAAAAAAGATTTTAGGGCTGGAGAGATGGCTCAGTGGTTAAGAGCACTGGCTACTCTTCCAGAGGTCCTGAGTTCAAATCCCAGATACCGTATAATAGCTCACAACCATCTGTAATGGGATCCAATGCCCTCTTCTGGTGTGTCTGAAGACAGCTACAGTAGACACATATAAATAAAAATAAATCTTAAGGAAAAGCCTGCCCCACATGTGGCCCATGTGGCCCATATATATACAGCCACCAAAACTAGATAAGATTGATGAAGCTCAAAATGCATGCTGAAAGGAACCTGATATAGATCTCTCCTGAGAGACACATCCAGAGCATGTCCAATACAGAGGTCAATGCTAGCAGCAAACCACTGAACTGAGAACAGGACCCCCTTGGGGGGAATTAAAGGAAGGATTGAAAGAGCTGAAGGGACTTGCAACCCCTTCAGAACAACAATGCCAACCAACCAGAGCTTCCAGGGACTAAACCACTACTGAAAGACTATACATGGACTGACCCAGGACTCCAACTGCATATGTAGCAGAGAATAGCCTTGTTGGGGCACCAGTGGAAGGGGAAGCCCTTGGTCCTTCCAAGGTTGGACCCCCAGTGCAGGGGGATATATATGGGGGGCAGTAAGGGGGATAGTTGGGGGGAATACTCATATGGGGGGAGGGAGCTTATGGACAGGAAACCGGGAAGGGGAATAACATTTGAAATGTAAGTAAAGAAATATATCTAAATAAATAAATAAGTAAATAAATAAATAAAGTTAAAAACAGAAAGATCTATTTCAAAATCCCATAGTAATAAGAATTTTCAAGTGTTGCTATGTGGTATCCTAGCTGGCCCTTTGTTGAACAGACGCTCCTTTTGCAGTTGACCACCATATAAATAATCCTCTCTTCTAAAATTGGCTTTACTTGATATGGGAAAAAATATATATCCTTCAAGTCTGTTTTCACAGTCTGTCCACAGATGCAGAGAACACCATGGGCTTTCTGTACTAAAGATGGAGTCAAGTTCATGAGCATCATTTGGTTCTGTCCCTTGTTTACAAACTGTGTCCACTAAATACTGTAGGACCCTTGAAGGGAACACTTCAGAACAGTATCAGTCAGTTTGCGGACCTTATGTAAAAGGAAGCATGGTATTGATGTTGTATAGATATTTCCTCCAAAACAAAACACTTCATCCTACAGGGAAGCCCATTAAGACTCCTGATGTTCTAAAGGGAAGGAAGACACTTCATCCTCCAGTGTTTCCCCTGAACACTCGGGGGAAGGGGGGGGAAACAATAGCTCCCCCTTCAGGAAGTCCCTGAAACTGAGCTGATTCACAAGGCCCCTCATTCCCCAAATATAAATATAAAAAATATAAATAAGTAATAAGGACTGCTGAAAGACACTTTCAGACAAGGTGAACTGAGCTGCCCACAAAGAACAGAAACCAGCACTTCACTTTTTTTTTTTTTTTTTTTTAAGACAGGATAACAGGTAGTCCCTCCAGGCTAGCTACAAACTTGCTTTGTATTCGATGGCCATTAGCTTTTGATTTTTTCTTCCCCCTTAGTGTTGTATTTGTAAGAGTAAAGTACTATGCCCAGTTAATGCAGGGCTGGACACAAAAGCCAGAGCTCCATGCATGCTAGATAAGGAAGCTACCAACTGAGCTATAGCCCCAGCTTGTCAAATATTTTTAACTCAAAAAGCCTTCCCAATAGCCTTCCAGGGCCTTGTGCTTGCTAGGAAAATGCACTACCACTGAGCTATACCACCAGCCCTCTTGTGTGGTTCTTCCTCCCCCCTTTTTTATGCCTTTGCCTTTGGTTTTGTTTGGTTTTATTTTTGTTTTGTTTGTTTGATTGAAACAGAATTGTGATGATAACTATCTCAGGCTGTCCTAGGAATCACTGTGTAGCCCAGACAGGCCTCTGACTTGGGATTCATTGCTAGCCATGAAGTTCAGCTTTAGTGAGCTTCATTTTTTTTTTTTCAAAAAAAAAATTCTCTTTCTCTTTAGCATTGGTCAGATTTAAAAAGTCTTAAAAATACCTGGGGAGTCACAACATATCCCATTATATATTATATTTTGGTATACTGTATTTCTTTTCCTTTATGCAGAATTTTTCATCAAATGTATTATTAAAGAAATCTGTGTATATTCAGTTATATACAATAATCTTATTATTTGAAATTCTAAATTTCTCCCAAGAATTCCAAATACATTACAGACGTAGTAGGAATTCTCATAGCAAATCCCTTGGAACAAGAGGAAGGCAGGCACTAGAATCTTTAAGTCTAAATCAGCACAATTTCACCGGAAAGTTTAAGTAAATATTTCCCAAGGCCTCCATGCAAATATCTGTATTTTTTAAAGAAAATGAAATTCTAATAATAAACGACAATTTTCTGAGCTTAGTTTCTCTAATAAATAAAGTATTAAGAGATATTGTATGTCAGTTCCAAGATGGAGCCAAAGGCGCTTAAGAGAACTTCATATACGGCCAGAATATCCTCGAATTTTGAAAGTAATTAAAGATCTTAGAACACTAGCTGTAACATGTGGGTGAATATATCTAACTTAATTACTCATGAATTTTGGAAGAATGGTATGTGTTATATACATAGCTTTGTGTGTGTATATACATGGATATATATATATACACACACACATGTTTTTATAAAATAAACTATGTACACAAAACTTCAGAATTGCCTTTTCCTTATTTAGTATAAAGATTTGTTACTATGGAGGTAGCACCCTCAACCCTGTGATTCTGTATAATGGAGGACTGTTTGAAGCTTTTACATTTTCAGTTTAACCATTTAAACTAATTATAACTAATTCTGTAGCCTTGACAATTAACCTCAATCACTGAATCATGATACATATACATATATATATATATGTGTGTGTGTGTGTGTGTGTGTGTGTGTGTGTGTGTGTATTGTTTTGAAGTTAGAATCATTTCTTGTGTTGCTGGGATCTCACACATGCTAGGCACATACTCTCCCAATTATAGCCTTGGGCCCTTGTTTTTGAGACGGGGTCTTATGTTACCCAGGCTGGATTCCAACTTTCACTCATCCTATTTTGTTGGGAACGATGCCCTTAAAACCCTCCATTATTGATGTTAATATTACGGTTAGAGTTAAGTATGACTGGGTTCATGGAAAATCCCCAGCCAGCTGCAGAGGACTAATACAAATCTGGTGGTCAGGATGAATAATAGTATGACAAAGTTGTGACCTTGCTGAGAAATACATCTGACGTCAAGACGCCAACATCCAGTGGTCGGGTTGCCTAATGATATGACAAACCTGTGATCTTTCTGACATCCTGTTGATATCAACCGATTGCCTGACCACAGGAATAGTGTCCTTGGCCTGCGTAAATGTTTTCCACTTCCCACCTCTCTCTGTTACCCCTGTTATGGTATAAATTCAGCCTTGGGAAAAAATAAAATTGTCGCCTTGATCAGACTCTTGTCTTGGTGTCCTTCTTTGCATCTCTTGTCCCCCATTCTCTTCCAGGTACCCTCTGCACCCTTGTTGACTGTACTGCAGGATGAGATACTACTTCAGCCTCCCAGGTACTTGTATTACTAGGCCTGGCATAATCATTTTTGGCCATATTAGTAGCTGGCCATAATCAGTGCCCTGCTATTGGATTTTACTTGTATCTTGAGCTATTTTCTAAATAAGTTGTAATAACCAGTTTGTCATTTTAAAGGAAGTGTTTTACAACTTATTGTAAATTACCAGACTCTAGAATCTAAGGTTTCGTCCTAATTGGTTTATGATGATTCCTATTTCAGAAAGCTATGATCAGCAATTGTATCAAGTTAGACAAAACTTAACCTGCAGTTAAGTCTAAACATTTTTTTTTTTTACAGGGAGCCTCCTAGGGTATATAGTTACAGATGATATATCAATATCGAAGGTGATATGCCATGCCTATGTGTGCATGAAAATGTTTTGCTCAGAGAAGAGGGAAAATGTGGATCATAAGGTAAAGCTCTTTGGGAAAAGTATATGTAGGGAATCTGGAAACATTCATTAAGAAAATGTAGCCTGTGAAGCAAGTGCGATAACCACTACACTACCCCATTACACTATGGAAACAGAAGCAGGGCCCCATCTACGTTTATGCAGCTTGGTCTTCATGTGGGCCCCTTAACAATTAGAGTGGGGTTGTTTCTGTCTCTGTTGCCTCCCTTTGGATCCCTCTCCACTAACTGGACTGTCATGTCTGGCCTCACTGGGAGAGGATGCGCTTAGTCCTGCTGCGACTTGATGTACCAGGGAGGGTTGGTACACATGAGCGACTTCTGCTCTCTAAGGAGAAAGAGAAGGGACAATGGAATAATGGGGGAAGGGGGTTGTGAGAATGGGACTGGGAGGAGAGGAGGGAGGGAGGGATTCAATCTGTATGTAACGTGAATAAATTAATAATAATAAAAAAAGAAAAAAGAAAACAGCATAGTGGATCAGAAAAAAATGGGGTCGCCTTCCTCTTTGGCTTCTTCCAACCTTCCCCTAATTCAACCACAGGGGGCCTCAACTTCAGTCCATTGGTTGGGTTCAAGTACCTGCATCTGTTTCAGCTACGCTAGGCTCCTGTCTGTAAGCACCCCATAGCATCAGTGATAGCGTCAGGCCTTGGAGTCTCCCCATGAGATAGATCCCAAGATCTATCTCAACTAGACTACCTTTCCCTCGGTCTCGTCTCCATTTTTGTCCCAGCAGTTCTTTTAGACAGGAACAATTCTGGGTCAGAAATTTTGACTGTGGGTTGGAAACCTCATCCCTTCACTTGAGGGCCTGTTTATACTGGAGGTGTAGTCTTCAAGTTCCCTCTCCCCACCATTGTGCATTTCATCTAAGGACACTCCCATTGAGTCCTGAGAGTCTCTCACCTCCCAGGTCTCTAGACCCCCACGCCTCCCAACCCCCAAGGCTGCTTATTTCCATTCATGCTGTTGGCCCTCTGGACTTCGCTTCTGTTCTTCCCCTATTGTTGATCCTCTTCCCCCTTTCCTCCTCTCCCACCTAGGTCCCTCCCTCTGTCTCCTGTGATTCTTTTTTTCTTTCTCCTAAGTGGGATTGAAGCATCCTCACTTGGGCTTTTCTGTTTGTTAACCTTGAGTTCTGTGGATTGTATCCTAGGCAATATATATATATATATATATATATATATATATATATATATATATATGGCTAATATCCACTTATAAGTGAATGCATGCCATGCATATCTATTTGGGTCCAAGTTACTTCACTCAGGATGATGTTTTCTAGTTCCATTCATTTGCCTGTGAAGCCTAAGATGTCCTTGTTCTTAATAGCTTGATAATATTCCATTCTGTAAATGAACCGCATGTTTTATATCCATTCTTCAGTTGAGGGACGTCTAGGTTGTTTTCAGCTTCTGGCTGTTACAAATGAGGCCACTCTGAACGTAGTGGAGCATGTGTCCCTCTCTTGTTAGTGGGGCGTCTTTGGGGTATATACCCAAGAGTGGTATAGCTAGGTATTCAGTAGATCTAGTCTCTCTTTTCTGAGAAACCTCCAGATTGATTTCCAGAGTGGTTGTACCAGTCTGCAATCCCACCAACAATGGAGGAGTGTTCCTCTTTCTCCACATCCTCACCAGCATGTGCTGTCACCTGAGTTTTTGATCTTAGCCATTCTGCTTGTGTAAGGTGGAATCTCAGGGTCGTTTTGATTTGAATGTCCCTGATGACTAAGGACTTTGAATATTCCTTTAAGTGCTTCTGGTTCTGTACTCTCTTTTTTAATTGGGATATTTGGTTTTTTGGAGGTTAGCCTCTTGAGTTCTTTATATACTTTGGATATTAACCCTTTACTGGATGCAGGGTTAGTGTAGATTTTTTTCCCCAATCTGTAGGTTGCTGACTTGTCCTTTTGACTATGTCTTTTGCCTTACAGAAGTTTTTTCAATGTATTCCCCATCAAGATTTCAACACAGTACTTCACAGACATGGAAAAAGCAACTCTCAATTTCATATGGAAAAACAATTCTTAACAATAAAAGAACTTCAGGGGGAATCACCATCCTTGACCGCAAGCTATACCACAGAGCAATAGTGATAGAAATTACATGGTATTGGTACGGGGACAGACAAGTCGATCAATGGAATAGAATTCAAGACTTGGAAATAAATTCACATACTTACGGACACTTGATCTTTGACAAAGAAGCCAAAAAATACAGTAGAAAAGAGAAAGCATCTTCAATAAATGGTGTTGGTCTAACTGGTGTAGATCTGTTTTTGTCACCTTGCACAAAGCTCAAGTCCAAATGGATCAAGAGCCTCAACATTAACCAGATACCCTGAATCGAAGAGAAGAGAAAGTGGGAAAGATCCTGGAACTCATTGGCACAGGATGAAATTTCCTAAACAGAACTTCAATGGCTCAGGCTCTACGATGAACCATTGATAGGGATCTTGAGAAAATCGTTTTCTCTTAAGTTATTTCATTCATAAATGCCACAAAGGAGACCATCATTTGCTATAGTGGATTTCTTCTTGAGTGTTATTTTATTAATTACTTAGCTCATATTTTTAAAAAGAAAACTTTATTGCCTCCTTAAAAAAAAAAATCTCTGCTTGCAAATCTTTATAAAACCATAATGCCACTAGAGGGAGGCCAATGCTAGGTAATCAGCAATGGATATTCTTAGATTAGCCCTTCTGTTTTTAGCTTGTCTACCCTCTCTTGACCTTTGAATCCCCAAGCTGTGCTTTGTGTGAGGGGTTAATAACAAAAATGCAAATGGTGAATTATAGATGAGTTGGCTTTTCCCAGCCTGTGGGATTACGAGAGGCTGATCTACAATGGAAACGCAGATGCTGTTGGACAAACAGAAGTTCATTGTGCCCTAAGTGAGCTATACAGCTGTGACCCTTTGTCTTTGGTGCAAAGGTCTCGGAATTATCATTTCAGTTCTAAATACCTTTTAGCCAGTGGTCGTTGGCTTATTGCTACCCATGCTTCGCGAGGCTGTTGGAGGGAGAATGATAGTCTGTCAGGGCTCTCTGCTTTCTTGCATGAAAATTAATGCATCGAAGCACACATAGTTATTCTCATTATAGAAGAATCAAGTGACCTCAGACCTTTCTATCACTGCCCATTACCTTTCTCCAGCCAGGCTAAGGCAGATACTTATTCTTCTATGACTCAAATTATTAACCATTCCACCTTTACTGAACCAGCTTCTCCGAGTACAGCCAGCTTTCTGCCTGCACAGTATGATAGAGGCGGTCAGCGATAGGGACTCAGGTGATGAACTGATAGACATTCTCAGTCATTGGCAGACACCAGGATGATGTACCTGGATGTTTGCAGAGGATGTGACACAAATTCACTCCATCTCCCGAAAGCCCCTGATTCTTATTCTGAATCCTGTTCTTGCAGAAGAGAAATACAAGGAAGGCTGAGTGTAAATATTTAGTATCACACAAAACTTAAAAAAAAAAAAAAACACGACCTTTATTTACCTGGGGATGGCTGGTAGGCCAGCCTCACCAAATTAGACCCTGTTTGAGAAAAAAACAAAAACAAAAACAAAACAAGATAGCAAGCAAACAAATACTTCGTGTAGCCTGGTGAGATGGCTCAGTGGGTAATAGTGCTTGCTGCTCAAGACTGATGACTGGAACTCTATTTTCAGGACCCACATAAAGGTGCAAGGCAAAAACCAGTTGAGAAGGTAGCATCCTGACTGCCGTGTGTACTTCAGAGTACACACGCACCCCTTACATCACCCCTCCAGAAGCGATACATAAAGCTAAACATTATAAAAAACAAGGTGCCTAGCTCCTGAGGAATGACAGCCAACGTTAAACTCTGGCCTCTACATGCACACACACACACACACACACACACACACACACACACACACACACACACACATGTGCACATACACACAAAAAGAAATGGCATGATTTAAATGCTGTCACTTCTACCTGTGTATTTTTTATGGAGTATTAACATTGTTTATAAATCAACTTTGGTGCTATCCTGAGGGTTCACTGAGGCTGTTTTTCTGGACTCTGCGTGCACCAGGCACGCAAAGGATGAATTTTCCTTTCTTCACAGTTCTTAAAAATCTTTATGCTCAGAAAGCTGCCTTTTCTCTACCATCTGTGTGGAAACCTCAGGATTTGCTTCAAGTCACCGGCGTGGCTCACATGTGTCACATTGCAAGTCCTGGTACAAGCTGAGCAAGCGCCCAAGCAAATGGTGCCGTAGGAGGTACCTGCCTGCCACTGAGCAATGCGTTCCTCTCCCTGATGACATCGGGGGCTTGGTCTACATATCCTGAAGACATGGCCGATGCCTGAATTATGCATGCTAAGCCAATGCAGGCTTATAGCCAGGCTGTCTTACAATAGCGTTTTCTGCTTCGATCCGAGCTATTGCCCTAGGAGAAAGGGTAAACTTTGGACAGAAAGAGACCTCTGTTTTGCTCTTCTTGCTTGTGGACAGCATTCACCTTTTTTTTTTTTTTTCTTTTCTTGCTAGAAAGAAAGCTGATTCCTCCTCCTAGAAGCAGAAATCTATGGTGGTTTCTGCACAAGTTTCCCAGTGCAGTGAGAAGGCTCTGTGCTAGCAGTCAGGGGCAATGACATCTAGAGTAGCTTCATTTCTTTTCCACTGTGAGGCGTTTCCTTAGTGAGTGCCTCTGTACCTTCATCTATAAAACAGCGACAATGATGGCTGCTCTGTTCTTCTCAAAGTTGTGATCTTATCTGAGATCTGATACGATAAAGCACTCTGGAAAAGATCATGGCTACATCGCACGAGGTGTCTACACCCAGTTTGGAATCTCACTGTGGCTTCTTGGGGACAGGTGATTCTTCTCATCTTAAGGATGAATATGCATCCCTGTGGAAACTACCTGAGAAAAATAGAAACAGACTCAGGTCCCTTTGACTGAGTTGTGATGAAGGTTTCTAATGACCAAGGTATGCTTTGTTCACTCACCAGTGACCAATGTAGATGATCTCCACAGACCTGAGTGGAAATCAAGTGGCCTTTGTGGAAAAAAAACCCATGAATATGACCAAGTTTTTAATATATACCTTACATATTCTTTTTAGAATTTCATATATGAGCACTGTATTTACCTCATCTGCATCTCTCATCTCTCCATTACGACTGTCTTCTGTCCCCTAACTACTTCTCAAATTTATTTCTTCTCTAATTATTGTTGTTTTACACATACACACACACACCACACACATACACACTTGGACACAGACATGCACATATATCTCACATACAAACACACTTGGACACAGACACAAACACACTCACCACCACCCCTACCCCCACATATACCACTCACATACCACACACACATACACCACATATACCACACTCACACAATACATATACACACACCACACACACACATACCATACACATACACACACCCCCCACATATATACATACAATACACAGACATACACCACACACATACCACATACACTACACAAACACATGTATACACACCACACATACATGCCACACACATACACACACCTTCCACACTACATACACTCAGATACAGACAGACACCTTCCTCGGCCCCTTTTGTACTGCTTCTATATACTTGCGTGCCTAAGTGCTTACGGTTGACAACTTGGGACTGAATAACGTATCAGCAGACTTGCTCCTGGAGCAGACTGATTCTCTCTCTCGTAGCAGTTATTGCCTACAGCTCTTCATGAAGGGGCGAGGCCTTTTGAGATTTCCTTCATTCACTGACATACTCACTGCTTCATGATTGCGCAGGTCTTGTTTTGGTGACCATATCGTTGAGATTCCATGGATGCAATTTCCCGCCATATATAGAAGACATAATCTCACAGCAGACCTCTTGGTCTTAAAATCTTTCTGCTCCCCTATTCTATGATCTCTCCCAAGTCATCTTATCAATGTATTGATCAGGGCTGGGCACCTCACAGTCTGTCAGTCTCTGCATTTTGACCAGTTGTAAGTTTCTGTAATGATCTCTGTCCATGCGAAACAGATGCGTCTTTGATGAGAGTTGAGATTTACATGGATCTGTGAGTACAAGGATAAGCATGTAAAGTGCAGACGGGAATTATAGTGGTCTAGGAAAACAACAGGAGAAGGTTCTCCTCTACGCTCCAGGATCTCATGTTATACCATTTTTCATTCCCCATTTACTTAGATGAACATGCAGTCATATCCTTGTATATATTCCCCAACAAAGAGGTTTTTCTAAAAATATTTGACTGCACTTACTTGTTGGCGGCTGACCAGCAGACTAGCCTAATGATACATTGTCAGAACTAGTTAATACACTTTGGACCATAAGGAGAATGCTTACCCTTGCTCCTGCTCATTGCTGGTTGGAGCAATTTGGGCGTGTTAATGGAGTCCTGTAGGTCATCAATATACAGTAGTTTTCCCATTGAAGGAGTCACGAAGGCTCTCAGGCACTGGAACAAACACAGCAAGTGGGTGATTATGCTGTTACATTGATTATTATATAGTGTGCAATTAGAGCACCCAAGGCCAAAGAATGTCCAGTTCATGCATCAGACACTTCAATGTGTCCTACAGAAGTAGCACATCCTTCAGAGTCCATTAATCTTCCAGATTTTTTTTTTCCAGTTTGGTAAAGCGGCCTGAATATGAATGAGGATTTTTCCGTGCTAGAAAATCAGGAATAATGAGAGACTCCATGGCAGCAAGAATGGTAGATTTTTAGAAGCTAAAGCAAGAAAGAGAGATGGAATTCCACCAATCACAAAGCTGCGAACACAGCATCAGCGTGTGACTTTAAAGCCAGGGTTCATTTGCATTTCCTGACGAACTGCTAGGAGGGCACCTTTTCATTTAGCTATTAACTTCCTGGAGTATTTACAGCTATCGTAGGCCTATCGCTCGCAAATAAGATCGGACTCTATTAGAGAAGAGGGGCGCCTGATTTCTTTCTGTTGCCGTGTCAAACACAACAGAGGCAACTTGGGGAATAGGGGCGTCATCTTTATGCTTCTAGGTCACAGTCCCTCAGTGAAGGAAGTCAAGGAATTTAAGATGCAAGCTCAAGGGCCGGCGGCTTGCTGTTCTATACTGCGTTAAAAGGGACCTCACTTCCAGACAAGGAAATACAGCAAGACCCATGGACATCGTAGTTTGCTAACTTGCTCCTTCTCATGAGCCAGCTCATGACTTGGCTCGTGCAAAGAGAGCTCTTTCATATATCCCAGGATCACCTGCCCACGGAATGGCGCCACACAGCAGGCTAATCCCGCCTCCACCCGTTAGTAATCAAGACAATCTCTCCCTTACTGGCCCGCAGACCATAGCTCTCTCCTCTCAGGTGACTCTAGGCCGTGCCAAATTGGCAATTAGGGCTAAAGGAGAGAGTGGTTCACTTTAATTTTGGTGACAAAGGACAGCTGTGGGAAAAGGGGCTCAGAAAGGAAGGCTCAGACCTACAGATGGGGCCCGTGGGTGGGTGAGCACATTTTGATTTGGGCAATAAGTTGTCCTATGGCTGTTCGAGGCCGAGAAATGTTATTTGTACAAATCAGAAGGCAAACCGTAGCCAATTTCTGTTGGAGGGCTACAGCTGTGCGCTCGTTTCCTGCTTCCCCAGAGTGAGCCTGTCAAATCCTGCCTCCCCGTCCCCGTCCCCCGCAGCGATGGTGCTTAAGGACTTCTCGATCGAGAAAGAAAAAGTTAAGAAATTCCTGCAAGAGTTTCATTATGACGATGAGCTTAGAAAGTAGCAGTTGAAGGATGGGACCCAGTTGGTTCATCTGGCTCTTCCGGAACAAGTGGCATTGTAAGTGGGTGGGCCTAGATGATATAGCAGACAACGACTCTGAGTTGGTCAACTCAACTCGCGAGAATGCCAAGTGCTACTCAAGCTCAAGGCTGCTTGCTGATGTGTACAGGAGCTTCTGCCTGAGTACAAGGAGAAGGGGGTGGTGCATAAGGGATGTTCTGGATGTTTACATTGAGCATCTGCTGAGGATGGAGCAGTGACGCAGAGTCCCTGGGGCAATCTGGAACCCCTCAAACCAGTATCCTTCTGAGCTCTTGCGTAGATTGTAAGTATCTCTGTGGGAAAGGGCAGGGGACTTGCTCTCCAGGGTCTTGTTGACAAACGTTTCTTTCTCTTAGTGAGTTGTTATTTCCAAAGCCCAAGTAGCAGCAAGCCTTGAGTGATCCCGGAAGTACGTGCTGAGTGATCCAGGAAGTACGTTCTGATTCTGTGGGGAAATTATTAACTGTGGGTGAGATTGTCACTTGGGTCTCTGAAGTCAAGCCCAGGATGGTGGTAGCCACATACACTTGCGATCAGTGTGGGGCGGAGACCTACCAGCCAATCCAGTCTCCTACCTTCATGCCTCTGATCATGTGCCCCAGCCAGGAGTGTCAAACCAACTGCCCAGGCAGGACGGCTATACCTCCAGACTCCTGGCTGCGAATTTATTAAATTCCAGGAAATGAAGATTCAAGAACATAGTGACCAAGTTCAAGTGGGAAACATCCCTCATAGCATCACAGTGGTTCTAGAAGGAGAGAACACAAGGATAGCCCAGCCTGGTGACCATGTCAGCGTCACTGGCATCTTCTTGCCAGTCCTGTACGCAGGGTTCCAACAGATGTTTAGGGTTTACTCCCAGAAACTTACCTGGAAGCCCACCGGATTGTAAAGATGATGGAGAGTGAGGGTGATGTGATGGGGCCGGAGAGCTGGGCACAGAGCAACTGAAGCAGATTGCAGAGGACGATGTCTATGAAAAGCAGGCTGCTTTTATTGCTTAGGGGATCTACGGTCCTAAAGATGTGAGGAAAGGCGCTGTTGCTGCCCCTGGTAGGTGACATGGACCAGTCTCCTCAAGGCATGAAGATAGGAGGAAACATCCACATTTGCTTTATGGGAGATCCTGGTGGGGCCCAATCTCAGCTTCTATCTTACGTTGACCATCTGGTGCCATGAAGTCAGTACACAACAGGCTGGGCTCCTCTGGTGTAGGCTTCACAGCAGCTGTGTTGAGAGACTCTGTGAGTGGGGAACTGACGTTAGAGGTTGGTGCCCTGGCGCTGGCTGACCAGGGCGTGTGCTGCATTGATGAGTATGACAAGATGGTGGAAGCAGACCGCACAGCCAACCATGAGGTTGTGGAGCAGCAGACCATCTCCATTGCCAAGGCAGGAATTCTCACCACACTCAATGCCCGATGCTCTCTCCTGGCTGCTGCCAACCCTGCCTAGGGATGGTATAACCTCTGCTGCAGTTCAGAGTGCAGAACATACAACTTCCGGTTGCTCTGTTTTCAAGATTCGACCTCCTCTGACTGATTCAAGACCAGACGGAGAGAGACAATGACCTCCGGTTGGCCCAGCACATCACATCTGTCCACCAGCACAGCCGGCAGCCCCCTGCACGATTTGAACCTTTGGACATGAAACTTCTGAGACGGTACATGGCTGTGTCCCATGAGAGGCAGCCACAGTGCCTGAATCTCTGGCTGACTACATCACTGTAGCATATGTGGAGATGAGGCGAGAGGTCCAGGCCAGTAAGGTGCCATCTATACTTCTGCCCGGACTCTGCTGGCCCTTCTCCGACTTTCCACTGCCCTGGCTCACCTTCGCATGGTAGACATTGTAGAGAAAGAAGATGGAAATGAGGCCATAAGGTTGACGAAGATGTTAAAGGACTCTCTTCTAGGTGAAAAGGGACAAACAGCTAGGACTCAGAGGCCAGCAGATGTGATATTTGCCACCGTCCGTGAATTGGTGTCAGGGAGGCGGGGTGTCTGATTTCCTGAGGCTGAACAGCGCTGCATAGCACGTGTCTTCACACCAGCCCAGTTCCAGGCAGCCCTGGATGAATATGAGGAGCTAAATGTCCGGCCTGGCAGGTCAATACTTCTTGCACACCTATCACCTTTGTCTGATAGCCAGTTCTTAAGCCCTGCCGCCTATCCCAGAAGGTGTGCTGGATGCCTCCAGAGGAGAATCTCATTTTCTCATGCTGCACTTTTTTAACCTGCCAATAAAGTGTTTTGACTGCCCCTTTAAAATAACAGAAAAGAAAAGAAAAGAAAGTGAACCAAATGAGAACTAGAGATACTATCAGAACATTTATAAAATATGCCTGGGATGGGAAGAATCAATCCATCTGAACCACACAGAACTTGACCTCAGGGAAGGTGGCTGGATGCACTGGCTCGGTAGTATTAGTACATGTTCTGATGATGATGATGATGATGATGATGATGATGATGATGATGATGATGATTAATATTATTATTTAAATCCCATCTTACATACCACTACCAGAAAGTCTGTGAGCTTTACCAGAGGTGTCTAAATGGCTCAATGCCTATGTGAGACTCAGGTTCAATAATTTGATATTTGACCACATATGCTTTTCCACGTAGGAAAACAAGTATTATGTTTTTTATAAATGCATAGTATCTTAAATCAACAATGATTAACACTACTTGCCTCTTATGGAGCATACAGTCAGGTAAAATAATGGAACACAAAGCTTACTGTATAGTAAAGTTTAGGTGGGGTGGGTCTGGTGGGACAGCTCTGTGGGTGCTTTGCTACCAAAGCTGACTACCACAGTTACATTATCAAGGGCATAATACATATGGAAGGGAATAATTGATTCCATGTGTGAATGCTGACACTCCCATCACCCCCAGGAATATTCAGCTGTTTTTGATGACAGTCCCACATATTCTAGTGCATATGGTAGTGTAGGAAAGGATATATATTAATGTATTATATACATTTATAATACACACACACACACACACACACACACAGACAGACACACATTACATTCTGCAGAAGCATGAGGACTTGAGCTCAAGTTCCTGGTGCCCATATAAAGTCTGGTCATATGGCAGCATTTCTACAACCCTACAACTCAGGAGGCAGAAGCAGGAGCTCTCTGGGCAAGCTCGTTTGCAAGACTAGCTGAATTGTTGAGCTGTGGGTTCAGCTGAGAGACCTGCATGCATATATAAGGTGAAGAGGAATCATGTACAAACACACATACACACCCAGCCATAACACACACCCACACACCCACAATACACAGACAGACAGACAGACACACAGAACATTCACACAACACACATACACATATGCACACACACATACCCACAACACACAGACAAACACACAACACAACACAACATACACACAACACACACAACACTCACACAACACACACACCCAGACATAACACACCCACAACATACATACATACACACAGACAGACAGACAGACAGATACACAACACACACACAACAGACACACTGCACACACACATACACACAACCAGCCATAACACATACCCACACACCCACACCCACAACTCACAGACAGACACACACAACACACGCACATACACACACCATACACACACACATACACACACCACACAGACAGACAGATAGACACACAGACACACACGCACACGCACACATGCACACGCACACAGAATAAAGAAATATAGGTTCCCCTGAATGCATGCCACTCTTGTACCACCATAAAATAAAGTAAAATAAAACCATAAGCTAAACAACTGTAATCAGGAGATGTCTGGACATTTGTTTCTCTGTGTCATAGTCTATATGTGCATTAGATACGTGCTGACTGCACAGCCTGGAAGGAAACACTGCACTTCGGATCTTGCTCTTAGAAGATTGCTCCAACTATGCAGCGCCTTGTTTGTTCCAGAACAGGATGGGCTCTGCAATGCCTATGAGCAACCATGCCAACTGTGAGAAAGTAGTGGATGAACAAAGAACAAAAACACAGACAATGTCTGGGCCCTTGCTAATCCTAAGTTCTGCCCCATGAGCCAAGGATAGAGAGACAAGGGTGGCTAGTTCATAAGCTAATGGAAGACGAACCAGAAATTAACTTCACGGCTTGTGCTTTGCTCTCCAACAAGTGCAAGATAGTTTTCTCATGTGCAAAAGGGGTTTAAAATAATCCCTGCCTCTAGGGTTATTGTGGGGATTAAAGGAGTTTACGTTAGTAGAGAACTCAGAACAGTGCCTGCCACACAGGGACATAAGTCAAAAGGTAATTTGACACATAAAGGTGAGCAGTTCATATGTGGAAAGTCCTACAAAACCTGCTAAACATGTACTAGAATTAAATACGTGAGCTAAACTATTTTGCAAAACCAGCATATAGCATTTCTATATATTGGCAGTGAATCTGAAAGATAAAAATAATTGCAATCAAACAGCATTAAAAGCAGATATACAAAAAGAAATAGAAACGCATATGAAAGTAGAAGTGGGGCGATTTGTAGAGAAGATGGGACCAGCAAAAAAGAGGGAGCATGAACAGTCTTGGGCCAGATGAACAATGTACAATGATAAATATGTATGGAAGATGTCAGAAATCCATGTTTTGTACACTAACAACAACTAATAAAATAGTATTTAAAAGGAGTATAATAGGCAAAGAGTCTGAATATACATTTCTCCACAGATATCTGTATAGCATAAGATAAGAGTCTCACCATTGCTAATTACCACAGCGCTAAAAATTCAAACCCAGTGACCTATACTTCTATTCTCTTAGCATGACCCTAAACAAGAGGTCAGGTGGCAGCACGCACTGAGGAGACCTCAGATTTTCCTCGTAGTAACAGTTTGCAAATGACAATAGTGTCATGTGACTCAGTAGCTCACTGGCATATACTTAGGAGAATTGAGAAATATTTCCATGCAGAAATGTGGTCTCGCTGGACTCATAAGAGCAGTGCTGACATAAGCCAAATCCTAGCTAAAGATGAATGGGTAAATAAAATATAGTCTGTCCACAGAAGACTATGGTTCAACCATAGAAAGGGTTGAGTTATTGATCCCAACTGCACTGTGGGAATACCGTGTCTAGCAAAAGGAGTCAGGTACCAAAGAAAAGGAACGTCACAAGCTATGATAACATTATGCGATGCTCTGAACATATGGAAATGTCCTCAGATGTCTCCAGCGTGTATTTGTAACAGGTTTTCAGAAGCCTGGGATCAAACCGATGACCTATTACTGCATTTTCACACCCCTATAAGCTAGAGGAAGCAATCATCCCCCCTTTTCAGGAATTTCATGCATCATCACAATCATCACAATAATACTTGGAAAACTTCAGGTTGATTTTTCTAATTTCGTGTGTAGAGAGATCCCTATTTTGGTTTGTTTCATTTCTATTGTCATGTTTAAATTCTCAGTGAATGCACTTCTGTGAGTCGACACATTATGTGTGGACAGATCTACTTACGGTATGTCAAGAAGTGTGAAATTCCTGGGCTTTCTCATTGGTGACATCTCTAGTGTGCCTTGAGATAGTGTCACTGTGGATGTGTCATGCGATTTCTTTCTTCTGTAATTAGGAAAGATTTGTAGGTAATATCTGTGATACAAGCATATGGGCCACGATGATTTTTTTTTATATCTACTGGGTTTCAGATGCATCCCTGTTTTATTGACACAATCTCATCACTTTTAAATCTCTATTCCAGAGCTGGTGTGTGTGTGTGTGTGTGTGTGTGTGTGTGTGTGTGTGTGTGTGTGTGTGTGTTGTGCAGTGCATGTGTGCATTCCTAAGTGTTAAATCCTAATTTTTGTTGAGTGGGTCCTCCATTGTGTTCTATGTAGTAATAATTTGAGCCAATATTGGAGTTAATCTACTATAATTGATATACATTGACTGTCTGTAACTGTCTGTGCCACATCCGTTCCTTACAGTAACCTTACAAGAAGAGCGACTGACCCCTTTGTATTGGAGAAGACAAACGCACTGTTCAGGGGTAGAATTATGACAGATTTCCTAATGTGAAAGCATAGATGCTGGAAAGTAGTCTGCACAGGCTGGTCTAAACTGGTTTTTCTAGGAGCGGAGAGACCCTGGTGATGACGTAGGTACCATAATAAACATAAACATCCTTTGAAAAATATGAAAGGAGGTGGGAAAAACAATTTTTTTTTTGAAGAAAAGAAAGCAAGGGGATTATGCTTTACAAACTGGATAGCAGCAGACATCTGAGAAAACAGGAAGATGGTTGACAACCGACTTTCCGTACAACTTGCCTTACAGAACAAAAACCTATTTCCCAAGTTTCCCTTACTCTCTTTCCGTATGACGCTTTCTCCTTTGCGGCCCATAGGTTGGTAGCCATTGTGGTGAGCTGTACACATAGGAGTTACGTTCAGTCCTTGTTCTGGGATGTTCTTCAGATGCTCACGGAAAGGCTGCGGGTGGGAGATAATACCAGACACAACAGTGTTTGTGTGTCTGGGGAAGGGTAAAACCCTAATAATGCAAATTAGCAAAAATAAAAGGCTCAGACCTGGGGATACTCTATGTTTCTTAAGAGGCCATACATCAGTGTCATCATGTTAGAGGGACAAATGAAGTGGTCATTGGAGAACGTTCTGGAAACAAATCCTCTGGGAAGTCGGAGAGGTTTTTCTCTTGGGAATGCTCCTTGTCTGGGGATGGCTTCTGATTATTGTTGGTCTGAGGTTTTAGACACAAGTGTGTTATCTAAATCAGACTGAGTAGTATAAGTGTAATAAAAGGCTTTGGCTTTGCTTTCATACTGTGACATTTCTTACATTTATTTTGCACATTTTTAATTTCTTGTATAGTGCAATCCAGGCTTCTTAGATAATTACATTTTAAGGACAAATTCGTAACAAGTAAGATAGGTGCATGGTGTTAATACATGCATAGCTCTGAGCTATCTGCAAACAGGACTCTGTTCTTAGGCTAAAATGTGGGACTTTGAACTTGTACATACGTGAAACATAAGCTTGCAGAAATATTTCATACCACTATCATTACTTTGGAGAATGTAGAAGACATGGTAATAATACTCAAAGGAAAAAAGAAAAAGAAAAGAAACCCAAACTCCTGACATAAAAAGGAGAATATATCTGGCAAAAAATAAAATACTGTCTCCACTACAAGAGTCTGTAAAGAGCATCCGATGATTGACAGCATACTCCAGGAATGAAAAACTTGTTTCAGTCTCTAGCAGATGTGTTTTGCACTCCTAGAATCACAACAATCCAATGTGTCCTTAAGCCATTTTGCAAGCTACAGGAGGGAAGTGGCAAGAATTTCTCGTGCAAAGGGAGAATTTATGAAGGTCTCTTCTATTCTCTCCGGCAAGCTGATATGACACATGTGATGATCCTTTATGATGTCACAAGGCAGCTCCCTTGAATCAGAGGCCCCATAGATTTAAGAAAGTACCAGCACGAATACTTCACACAGGAATGACTGGCCCTGCCAGGCAGAAGATGGGAGACCCCGAATAAACCTTAGAGTTTTCGTAAATGTAATTTTCTAGTATGAGATTACATTCTGTATATTGCTTCTGATTTCTTTTGGGAAATCAGCCAGCCAGTGGAAAGGGGAAACTGTGTGTGTGTGTGTGTGTGTGTGTGTGTGTGTGTGTGTGTGTGTGTATGTGTGTTTTAGGCAGAGGAAAGTAAAGGAGGGATTTTCTTCTGGGCAGAGATTTGTTTAGTCCAGCTTGCACAGTGATGTATAAATTAGGGAGACTTTGAGAATCTAGTCACTTTTGTTGCTGATATGGTGATCCAGTATATTTTAATTGTGGCCATAATGTTCCATGTGCGTTTATAATAATTAAAATAAAATAGGACATGGGACTGGAAAGATGGCTTATCAATTAAGAGCATTTGCTGCTCTTGCAGAAGACCATGTTTCTGTCCCCAGCGTTCACGTTAGGCCACTCACAAACCCATGTTACCCCATTTGCAGTGAGCCCAAAGGCCTCTTCTGGCCTTCTTGGGTCCCTGCTGAAATGTAGTGCATATATACACACACCCAGGTAACACACACAAACAAAATAAAAAATAAAAAATTATTTATTTCAGAAAATAAAAAGCACATTTGGTTTTTACAGAGATTTACTTCTAGCTGCTAGTCATTTTATTATGATTATCAATTCCAATAGCAGACGCTGAAGGAAGTAAGTTAAGGAACCTTTTATAAACACATCGTGTTTAGACATTTTAAAAATGACTTGAAACCACATAGTTTTTTTTTTTAATGGAGCATAATACACAATCTGTTTCTTGGGTGTGAGATTAGAATAAACAGGCAGATTTAATGTGTAGCAACATTGAAAATATTTTGCATGTACAGGCTATGTGATATATATATGTATATGTATATAAATTTTCATATTTTATTTTTCTTTTTAAAAAAAAATATATATATATATATATATGAGTATACTGTTGCTGTCTTCAGGCATCAGATCCTGCTACAGATGGCTGTAAGACATGTGGTTGCTGGGAATTGAACTCAGGACCTCTGGAAGACCAGTGAGTGCTCTTGACCGCTGAGCCACCCCTCCAGCCTTGATTTTCTTTTTCTTGACAAAAAAGAAAGGGTCCCAGTAAGAACCCTTTAGCAGGGCATGTCTGTAATCCAACACTTAGGAGGGAAAGGCTGGAGGATCAGTGGCTCAACGTGAGCCTCAGTTACACAGACGAAGCCATCCTGGACTTTTATGCAAATCTGTTTCAAAAGCACCCCCCAAACAGAGCTCAGTTATTGAGTTAATTACATGCATAAGTGATTTTTACTGTATGAAACACGACACAGACTGTTACTCTCAGAACTGCATTGAATTTGACCCTCAACATCAAGGAAAGTGTTGGGAAGCCCACAGGAAGCTTGGGTACTTGATTCATTCGTAAGGATTGTGCGTCCTAAAGGCTGAAAAACACAATATAAACTAGAGCAATAAAATATGTTGTTTGTCTGATCTTCGGCCTGGGTAATTGGGAAGACTGGAATGGACCTGACAAGAGCTTGGCTGTCCCTGGGTTCACTGCATGGCTGGAGGTTTGTGCCCGTTTCCAGTGGCTGGAGTTTGCTTTGCTGTTTGTTTTGTGATGCTTGCATAGGGTGGGAAAATAGGAAAAACCATGTTCTGTTGCAAACCAGAGGAGAGGCATTCACTATTAGCATTTTATTTTTAATTAATTTATTTTATTTTATTTATTTTTTATTCCAAATGCTATTCCTATAATGCTTGTGCAATTTGCTTTGAACTGCTCAGTTTACCCAGAGAATAGGATATAAGTATCAGCTAAACACAGATCTACAACTACCTATGTTTCTCAAGTACTCAGGGACGGGGTATTTAGAACAAGCCCATTACAAAGGTCTCCCGGGAGAAAGGTTTCATTACTAAAGGAAGGAAGGATAGACAGCCAGAGACTTCATATTCCTGTCACTGACCCGAGGCAGAAGTTGATCTGTATCAATATGGAGTGAGTGGCAAATAGTTCATCGGTTAGTTTCACAGACCTGAGCACACTTGAGGGTGCTTGTTATTCTACCAGCATGGAGCTCAGTCCCTCTGATACACGGGAGGTGGTGTCTGGCAGCTCCGATGTGATGAGCCTCAGGTGTGATTAGGAGAGATTTACGAGTGTGTTTTACAGAAGCAGAATCAACGTTAAGTCATTGGGGATCATCAGTAGGAGGCGGTTTATGTTTTTAAGGGAGGGAATGCCATGCACATTAAATATTAAAAGAAACACACCAGGACGGTTGAGCATGTGGGCATCTCTCTGTTTATCCCCTCCTCCCCCTTTAGGTTTTTAAAATCGCTGCTTCCAAACTTTGAACATCTCTTGAGTTTGCAGCCCATGCCTTTCACTCTTTCCTGTCCCTTTCTGTTCCTTAGCATATTTGGAAGAGCATTTTATGACATTGGTGAGAGCACCTGAGAGACACCTCATGAGTAGCTGATGCTGTGCCTTATTTTAAAGACATGCCTTGTATTCACAATAGACATGATCATCTACAGTGCTGTGCTTGACGGCCCAAACTGGGGAAAAGTCTTTTATGGGTTGAACTCAAAATGTCCTTGGGCTCCTGTGTTTGAACACTTGGTCCCTGGTTGGTGCTGATGCTTCAGGAGGTAGAGAAAGTTTGAAACAGGGGCTTACCTGATTGTAGGCCATTGTGTGTAAGTGTTGAACCAAGCCATGCTCCTCCCCCCCTGCTGATCTGCCAAGATGTGAACAGGCTGTGAAGAACCTTCTTTTGCTAAGATAGGGGCATCACCTGAAGCTCCAGGCAGACCAGAGCCTTCCTCCCTGAAGTTACTTCTGTCAGGTATTCTGTCACTATGATGAGAAAAGATCTAACTTCAATATGGAGGACATTTTGAAGTGTGGGGTATTGTATAATCCTGTCCTGACCTGAATCAAGAAGGAACCTTATCCTAAACACTGAGCTTTTAAAAGCCCTAGTAACACCCGGAACCAGACTCCCCCACAGAAACTCCTTCCACAGACCCAGACACACACACACAGAGAAACAGACAACACATATAGACACACATACATACAGACACACATAAACACACACACACAGACCCAGACACACAAACACATACAAGCCAGACACACACACACACACAGACCCCCTCCCCACACACAGACATACACACACACACACACACACACACACACCACACAGACACATACAGACCCAGACACACACAGACACATATAGACCAAGATACACACAGACACAGACACAGGCACACACACACACACACACAGACACACACACACACACACACACAAACCACACAGACACATATAGACCCAGATACACACAGACACAGACACAGACACACACACACACACAGACACACACACACACACACACACACACACACACACACACACACACACAGACACACACACACACACACACACAGACCCACACACACACACACACACACAAACCCAGACACACACATACAGACCCCCCCCCACAGACCCAGACACATACACACACAAACAGACCCAGATACACACAGACACACACACACACACATCCAGATAGACATACACAGACCCAGATACACATACACACAGACAGACACAGACACACTCAGACACACACAGTCCACAGTCACATGCAAACACACCCAGGCACACACAGACCTAGACACACAGAGGCATATACAGACCCAGAAACACACAGACCCAGACACATGGACACACACACACACACACACACACACACACACACAGACCCAGACACACACAGACATATACAGACCGAGATACACACACACACACACACACACACACACAGACCCAGACACACAGACACATCCAGACCCAGATACACACAGACTCACACACACACACACAGATACAGACACATGGACACACAGACACACACAGACACAGACACATGGACACTCAGACACATGGACATACACAGGCACCAAATGCAGATCTTCTATCATCCAGCTCTAGTCTGCTTATTACCACCTGGAAACACATTTTCACTCTCTGGTACCAAGGGGAGGCCATCCTGTTCTTTGCAGATTCTGCATTACAGATTTTTCCTACAGACGTATACAGTTGAGAGATGATTTTGCCTTCTATACTTGGGATACTTCTGCAGCCTTTCTCATGCACAGAGTGAAAAATCACGATGTCCTCTATGCAGCTCCTCCAAAGTTCAGGTTCTGCTCTGTCCCTGTTTAAACTTTTGTACTTTGAACAGTTGTGCTCTATGTGGTTGATTTAGAACAATATTTTTAGGGAGAGTATATTTGTCTCTGTGTGTAAGAGAGTCTTTTTTTTTAAGTGTATTTATTTATTCTATATAAGTACACTGTAGCTGTCTCCAGACACACTAGAAGAGGGCATCGGATCTCATTACAGATGGTCGTGAGCCACCATGTGGGTGCTGGGATTTAAAGTCAGGACCTCTGGAAGAGCAGTCAGTGCTCTTAACCACTGAGCCATCTCTCCAGCCTGAGAGGGTCTTTAGTAGTGATTTCATTACCTAAAGTGGCTTTCAGACACCGTACTGAAATTTTGGCTAGAGTTCCTAAGTGTAAGAGTGTGTCATGAGCCTCACAGAGAAAATTCATATATTAGATAAACTTAGTTCACACATGAATTATTGAGCTATTGGTCACAAATTCAATGCCATTATTGTGTGAGGTGCAATGTGTGCTTTAGGGGAACACCCATATAGAAGGGGATGGGGAGGGGTTAGGGGGATGTTGGCCTGGAAACTGGGAAAGGGAATAACAATCAAAATGTAAATAAGAAATACCCAAGTTAATAAAGATGGAGAAAAATAAAAACATAAATAAAAATTAAAAAATGCTAATGAGTCACATGTATTCAAAATATATTTTAAAACAGAAGCTCAATATACAACAAGGCAATCCATTGTGTGAAACTGTGATTTCTGGCCCACAAGAAATTAAACTTGAGTCTCCCTGAGGAGCAAGGGTTTAGTATTTGCTGATGTGATTCTGTGCTCACAGTAACCTTGCAGAACATATCATGTTTGAATGATGAGAATTGACTGTCTATGTCTAAAAATCCTTTTGGGAGGGGTTTTTTGGTTCTTTTAATGGCTTTGGTTAATGGGCCAAAGCAACACCCAACAGTCATCTAGAGAAATGGGCTAATTTCACAACCTTATTTAAAACAACAACTGCAACCCCCGACCCTCCCTGAAACCAAACAAACCCAACTACCTGTCTCCTGACTCTATCTCACCTTTTATCAGGTGCCTCAGGCCTCTACTGAGTAGAAGAGAATCTATGTATTAATTCCTTTGTTTGTTTCTGAGCCAAAATATTTGACACAAGCAGCAGAGGGGAAGAATGATCTATTTTAGCTCACATTTTCATGGGAGGCATGACTTCACCCTTAGTGACCACAGCCTTCCCTAAAGCCTGTTATAAGTTGGTGGATCAGAGACAAAGAGTTCAAGTTGGAACCAGCTGGCTATAATGTTCTAGCCTCACCTCGATGGGTCTACATCGGTCAACAAGGTCCCATGTCCTTGTTTTAAAGCTGTCCCAGCCAGTACTACTGTCTGAGAGCCAACAGTCCACATACATGAAGCCCTGGGGGAATATTTTCACATTCAACTCATAACAACCTGTAAATTACTCCTTCCGAGGTAGGGCTTGTGCAAATGTCCACTGACAATTCTTCATTTCAAAGAACCTTTCTGATTAAAAGGCAATCAATTAAAATAAATCCCTTCATTTCAAACCGAAGTGCCCCACACACGCATCAACTAGGGGCTTACATTCTGACATTACAAGAAGCTGGGAAATTGCACAGCAATAAATAGTAAAGTCCTAGGATTAAAATTTCTCATCATTATTCCCAAATTGATTTTAAAAATAATGAGGGCTATTATTTATGTAATGATTCTGCAAAACTTAAAAATTCATTAAATGTCTTTCTAAGTCTTTGATTTATGTTTTCCTCAACTGAATTTTCAAATATTTAGACTTGGTCTGGTTATCAAAATGCGTAGATACAGGGAATATGTTTAAGCTAAATGCATTGCTTTAAAATGTGAGGGCTGCTCCTTAGGACTTCATAGAACCAAAAACCCATACCATCATGTGCTTATGAATAGCTGGTATGGGTAAAAGCCATTATCCACTTCTGCCTTCTGATATTCAGAATAAATATTGCTAACATTTATCCTGGGCACGGAGGTTCATCTTTAATATTGCTTGAACCCCCTTGATGCCTGGCAAATTCAGTGGGCATAAGATGCATTATTATTATTTTTTTGTGAGAATATATGTGTGAGGATGTATCTGTGTAGAGATCAGGGGACAACTTCAAGTATTGCTTCTTAGGCACCATCTGTCCTTTTCATTGAGATAGAGTCTCTTATTGTCTTGGAACTTTCCAAATAGGATAAAATGGCCAACTAGGGAGCCCCAAGGATCCTTCTTTCTTTGCTTCTCCAGGACTAGGATTATGAATACTTGCTACCCTGACTGGCATTTTTTTCCCCTTAAATGTGCCTTGTGAGGATTGAACTTGAGTCCTTTCCTTACAAGGCAAATACTCTTCCATTTGAGCTCTCTAATTAATCAACTTCTTAAAAAATAATCTACTTTATATCCTCAAAGAAACTCCATCTGATGTTTATTTTACCAGACAGTATACATTCAGGGTTATTGACAATATTTATTCATCAGTGATTTCCTGAGCACACATTATGTGTAAAGTTATAGGGAGAAAAGTGGAAGAGCATATAATGTCCAGATGGCTATTGTGCTTGGAAGGGTTTCTGCATGGTTAGAAGGATAAGGTGTATGCCAGTGCCTACAGTGAGTAGACTTCTAAATTAATGGTCCATTCATCACAGCATGGCATTGCCTCTCCCCAGTGAGCACGTTCATGGTGCTGTGTCTGATAGTCATGCACACTTTCCTCAACCAGTTCAGCGACTGCTCCCTGAAAGGTGGCTTCTTCCCAACCTGTGCCTCCTGTATTCCTCAGTGAGATTTTATAAGTTGAGGAAACATCAGCTAGGCCTGTGATATCAAGAGAGGGAAACACGGAGATGTTCTATCTTCATGAAGTTACTGGAAACTCTAAATGGAAGTCAGTTTAGTGAATAGGGTTGGTGAACAGTTGCAAATGATTGAGAAGCAAGATTAATAAAAAAACCCACTTAGACATAATGTCTAGTTTTTGTTTGTGTATGTATCATATCAATTTGAATATTTGCACAGTACTGTGCCTAGGAAGGCCAGAGGAAAACCTTGGGTGTTGTTCCTCAGGTGTAGTCTACCTTGTTTTCTGAGACAGGATCTCTTGCTGGCCTGGAATTTACCAAGTAAGATGATCTGGCTGACATGTGAGCACCAGAGATTCTCATGTCTCTCTCTGCACCCCCTAGAACTGGAATTACAAGTTATTGCACTGAGCTTTCTTATATGGATTGTGAGAGCTCAAATTCTGGTGCTTATACTTTTAAAGCAAGCAGTTTACCAACTTAGTCGTGTCCTCAGCCACTCCATTAAATCGTAACTAGCAGTGTTTGGGTCTAAAGTACTGTTGAGTATGGGGTGTATTTCTCATGCACGCCTCTATTCTACCCCATGGCTTCCTCCACTGCCCTTGCCCTCCCTTGCAGAGGCACCCAAATTTCTTATACCTCCAAACTACACAGAGTCCACTTTCCACTAGGGTTCAGCCTTCTTTATTTGTCATACAGGATGAATATATGGATATTAAGTTGGGAGATTTTCCTTAAATTAAAGCCTAACCAATGTCTTCCAAATCCTACTCATACTAAAGGAGACCTTGGCAAGGAAGAAAATGGCTAAGTACCCTCTTAAAAGGGAAGGACCTTGGATGAAATACTCAACAGTGGGGAGAAGGAACTTATAGAATTCACCGCCAGAA
This sequence comes from Rattus rattus, assembly GCF_011064425.1. Classification (NCBI taxonomy): domain Eukaryota; kingdom Metazoa; phylum Chordata; class Mammalia; order Rodentia; family Muridae; genus Rattus; species Rattus rattus. Next base: position 20,651,841 of record NC_046167.1, read on the forward strand.
GAAAGACAGGCAATCGAGTGGAGGGATGGGATTGCTATTGCACAGTCAAAAACTCTGACAGAGAGTTGTTCCTATCTAAAAGAACTGCAAAAATGGAGAAGAGACTGAGGGAAAGAAGGTCCAGTGACAGGAACATCTTGGGATTCATCTCAAGGGGAGGCTCCAAGGCCTGACCTATTTCTGCTGCTATGGTATGCTTACAGACCGGAGCCTAGCATGGCTGCCCACTGAGAGGCCCAACCAGCAGCTGAAAGAGTCAGATGCAGATACTTACATCCAACCAATGGACTGAGGTTGGAGATCCCTGTGGTTGAATCAGGGAAAGGCTGGAAGAAGCTGAGGAGAAGGACAGACCCATGGGATGACCAGCAGTCTCAACCGAGCTGGACTCTGGAGATCTATCAGACACTAAACCACCCACCAGGCAGCATATTCCAACTGATATGAGGCACCCGACACATATACAGCAGAAGACTGCCAGATCTGGCCTCAGTGAGAGAAGATGGACCTAACCCTCTAGAGACTTCTTATCCCAGGGAATAGGAAGGTCTGGCAGGGGTGAGGTTGGGTGGGGTGGGGTGGGGACATCCTCTTGGAGATGGAGGAGGAGGAGGAAGAGGAGGAGGAGGAGGAGGAGGAGGAGGAGGAGGAATGGGATGAGGAACTGTGGGAGGGCAGACCGGGAGTGGGAATAACAACTGGACTTTAGAAAAACGATTAAAATTAGTTTTAAAAAAGTTACAGACAACAACAACAACAACATCATCAACAAAGGGAAGTCTGCAGGACTGAGGTTCAGAGATGAAACAATAATTTATAATGGTAGAATTAAATGAATTTCTGGATGAGAGTAACTGAGGACCGTGGAGGCCATGAGGTAGGATGCTATGAAGTCTATTTGCCCAAGCAGTAGCACAAAAATTGGTAGCAGTGGCCATGATGGGAGAGCCCTGGGACTTTACCCTCTGGCAGCATAAGCAACTCACACACGTTTGGTTGAGATTGACAATATGGAGCTTATCAATATCCAGGGCACAGTGAATCATGGACTAACAGAGTTAATCCCTTTTCTGTTCAATTCTGTTGATACTGACTGTGTACCTTGGTTCCAGAGCAATAGTCATTAATGAGAATAATCCCTGAGTTATCACATACTGGTATGGGACTCAACCATGTGCAATGGGTAACTAGCAAGGAAGGAGTTTACAAACTCTTTGATTAGACCTTTTAAACTTAAGCCCACGCTTGTCATGATCTTACCCACACATTAATTTATTTTTTTTCCTTTTTTTCTTTATTAATTTGAGTATTTCTTATTTACATTTTGAATGTTATTCCCTTTCCTGGTTTCTGGGCAAACATCCCCCTAGCCCCACCCCCCTCCCCTTCTATATGGGTGTTCCCCTCCCCATCCTCCCCCCATTACCACCCTCCCCCCAACAATCACGTTCACTGGGGTTCAGTCTTGGCAGGACCAAGGGCTTCCCCTTCCACTGGTGATCTTACTAGGCTATTCATTGCTACCTATGAGGTTAAGAGTCCAGGGTCAGTCCATGTATAGTCTTTGGGTAGTGGCTTAGTCCCTGGAAGCTCTGGTTGGTTGGCATTGTTATTCATATGGGGTCTCAAGCCCTTTCAAGCTCTTCCAGTCCTTTCTCTGATTCCTTCAACCGGGGTCCAGTTCTCTGTTCAGTGGTTTGCTGCTGGCATTCGCCTATGTATTTGCTGTATTCTGGCTGTGTCTCTCAGGAGAGATCTACATTCGGTTCCTGTCGGCCTGCACTTCTTTGCTTCATCCATCTTGTCTAATTGGGTGGCTGTATATGTATGGGCCACATGTGGGGCAGGCTCTGAACCCACACATTAATTTAAAGACGGAAGCCTGGACATTGCTCTAATGTTACTGGAAGATTGCAGAGTGACAGATTCATGATTCTCGAATTGAATGATGAGACTATGACTCAGAAAGGACACCTCTTAGTGTCATCCTAAGTGTATTGGTGGACGTGATGATTGCTTTAAATAAGAACGATGATAAGTACTCAAATGCAGATTATATTTTCCTTCAGGTAACTGTTTTGTGTAGGTTTGGTATTAGGTCTCCTAAGAAGGCCCTGTCACTGTTGTGAACCCAGGCAAAGCCTTTGCCTGTCCATTTTTTGGGTCCTCCCTTCTAGGTGGAGGTCCTCACAGAACAGGCGGCCATGTTTGGTGTGGGGATGCAATGAGAAGCAGCTCACGATGTAAAACAGTGCTCAGGTGAGTCTGTCAGACTTGTGTGTGTCAGCTGTCTTGTGGGAGACAGAAGATGAGTCTTGATTAACATCAGCCCATGGCCTTGCTCTCATACAAGACCTCTCACAATCTGAAGGACACATGAGAACAATTTCTAGCAGTTTTTTCAGGTTAGTCGTCTCCTATTTCTCCTACAGACCATTAAGTGAGGACTGTGATTGTAAGGGTCAAGTGTGGCTGAGGGAGCCTTCACTTAACCAGAAAGTAGGAGGTGGGAAGATACAAAGGAATGGCCAAGGGCTAGGACCTGAGTCCGGATTCCCTGCACCCTTGTAAATGATGGGTGTACATTCCCGTATTGCCAGCACTGAGGAGAAAGGGACAGGAGCATTTCTGGGACTCTGGCCAGTGAGTCTACTAGAACCAGTGAGCTCCGGTCTCAGAAACAGAACTCGTCTCAAAAGAATAAGGTGCAGAGTTGTTGAGGAAGACACCTCATGTCAACCTCTGGTCTCTACAAACATGTGTACACATGGGCTCACATACTTGACCACATGTACACACAGCAATACAGCCAAACATGTACATACATACAGACATACACAGATGCAGACAAACACAGACACACATGCAGACATAAGAGAATGAAGGCTAATCAAGAACAAATACTGGTTTGGAAACCCCCCCCTTGCCACCTCCTGGTCCTCAGGTAAGCTCCTCTATTGAGATGCTGACAGAACTTGAGTCTCCTGTTGACCCTGTAATGTACAATTCCACAATCTTAACATGCTTATTTTTCTCTTTCTTGGCATATGTCACAAAACCTTGACTGTGGTGAATTTGTTTAATAATATACATAGGTTAAAATCTGAATAAGCTACAGAAGTATTGACAAATAGAAGTGCCTGAGGCGATCCTATATGTACTGTAGTGTAAAGTTTTCAACATGCATTTGTACTTTCAATTATTCCATAGACAGAAATATCTAAGGTTGTTCAATGCTGCATCCAGGTAACAAGAATTCCAGATAAAATTGTAAAAAGGAAGCAAGCAAACAAACGAGCAAACAAAAAGCCCCACACAGATCTCTTAACAAAATCAACCAACTAAACAAACAACTGGTCAAATAAAAAACCAAGTTTCACGATGAAAGTTCTCCACAGAGCTGTAGAAATATCCCAGTGTTTGCAGCACAAGTGGATTTGTGTATTTGTGAACAATTTGTTTACTCAGTATCCAAGAGCACTAGAGTTTAAAACACACTGAAATAAAGTAAAGTAGCCCACACTTTGTGAGGATGTGATATAACCTGGATAATTAGTTCATTATTTTTAACAATTCTTTTTACAATTTTAATTAAAAATAGAATCTGTTGGATTCTGGGGTTGCAATAGCACCGGATTTCTTTAGTTTCAGAGAAAAAAAAAATCTATATTCAGCATTTCTGACACTAGAGGGAAGCACTAAACAGATGAGAGAGAGAGAGAGAGAGAGAGAGAGAGAGAGAGAGAGAGAGAGAGAGAGAGAAGAGATGAGAGACACAGAGAGAGACAGAGATGACACACAGAGACACAAAGAGATGAGAGACAAGGATCAAAAGGGAGAGAGAGGAAAGAGACAGAGAGACAGACACAGAGAGAGGCGAGACAGACAAATGCACTGAGACACACAGTGGGAAAATATCCAACCAGATCTCAGTGCTAATGTCCTGACTACCTGGCTTTTGTCCCCTGCACTCTTTGTCTCATTAGCCATCTTTCTTTTTCTTTCCGAACATGGAAAATTTAGAAATTCACAAGAAGAGATGGGTCTCCTGGTAGTGATCTGAAGTCCTGGGAACTCTGGAGGTTGAGCCAATGTGCATGCATGTATACACACACACACACACACACACACACACACACACACCCACACACACACACTTCAGTTTTATCTTGAATTTCTGATTTTGTGCACTCCAGATATCTGAGACCCAGCAAGAACAGATGTTATCATTCTACATCGAGTAGCAAGGCAATCTCTGGCCATGTGCAGCTGCTGAACACTTAGAATGCAGCTTGTCCAAATGAAGATGAATGCTTAGTGGCAAATACAGGCTGCTTTTTAAGCCTCAATAATGGCAAAAATATGTACATACCACCCTGCTATTTTGTTTCAATCACAAATTGAAATAATGTTTCTGACATATCATATTTAAAACTATATCAAAATGCCTTCATCTTTTACTTGTAACTGTTTGGTGTGCTTTAGATTAGTGTCATTTCCTGAATCCTATTATTTTTAAAAGCAAAGCACATGTATAGAGCAATACACCAGGTATTTAATAGACATTGGTGGGCAATCTCTCAAGCATGCTTTTTCATGTGTTTTTGCTGTCGGTCTGTGATCCCCGAGTGATTTGTTGTTGCTGAAATGTGACTAGGAAAGCTTTGCTTTTCCCCCTCCTTGTGTTTTGGGAAAGCCTGTTCCTGAATGTGAATTATCAGTAAATCCATCAAAGTTGAACAGAGAGCACAGGGGTGGGGGCAGATTCTGGAAGTAAGGATTCCCTTGGATCTGACTTCCTGGCATAGTTCTGGTCAGGTTATGATTACAGACTCCGGTTAAGGACACCCAGAGGCTTCTTCATATTTATGGTCTGCTTTTTCCATTGCTAGCCCTTTAAGATCCATCTCCTTGAAAAATCCAGGCATTTACTCCATAAATACACACATCACATTACACACTGAAGAATTTCACAGCATACGTTTGTTCCCTTTTGAACATCATCAAGAGTGAATAATTTAAAACAATCCCTTTCATGCCCTCAAAGCTCCCCCCTCAGGGTGACATATAAGAGGTGATTGAATATACACATATTAATTTGGGCTATCATTATTTTTATTTTTTTTTGATAAAGTATACCTGACACTATAAACTTAGAAGCTCGGCTGCTTTCTACAGTGACCTGCAACCTTACACCTCTATGTGTAAATAGATTCTAGTAATTCTTTCCTTATTACTACCCTGCCGTGCTGAATTCTCTGAGATTCTAGAGGGAATTATAGAATACACAGGGCAGGTGTGGCATCATTTATAAAACATAGTTGCTTCTCTTTTATTTATAAGCCATTTGACTTTTAAGTGTAGAGCACTCAATGGAATCTTAATTATGTTGAAACAGACTCTGTGTAATTGTCTTCTTCTACATGGCTACAATATTGTCATTAAAAAAACAATATTTTTGTATTTTGTCTGCACAGCTTAGGAACAGTCTCAATTTTGATTCTTTTTGGTTTTATTGACACGCGTGTGCACTCTGTGTATGGGTATGTGCTTGTGGGTGCAGTTGTTCGTGAGGCCAGAAGAGGGCACTAGATCTCTGTAGTTGGAGTTAGAAGCCAGATTGTGAGTTTCCACCCATTTTGGGATGGGCTTGTGGGCAATGCTTTGATCTTTGATCTTTCTTATTCACCTGCAAGTAAGCTCAGTAAGTTTATTGGCTTTTCAGTTGAGTTGAGTGGAATCATTTCTTAAATGCCCTATAGGCGTTCTGTTTGGGGGTGACTAGATGTTTGTTCTTTATCTTAGGAAACGTCACATAACAGGTTTTTTTTTTTTATTTTTTTCTTGCTTTGTTTTTTGGTTCGCTTTTTACAAATAATTAAAAATATTAAACCTAATCATCCTTTCATCCACCCTTGTCCTGACACTTCATCAGGAAAACTTAAGCTTACAAATAAAAGGGAGTTGTCACAAGTCAATGGAGTAATACCCCAGCAATATTCCTCTTTCTGGTTCCAACAAAGACAAACTTTTGACAGAATTCAAAACAGGATTCACATTTCCTGTGACCAGTGAAAAGATGCCGTGTGTGTTGGTTGTCTTGGTGACTTTCCTACAAACGGGGTCTTATTGTCCAAGAGGGCTTTTGGAGCCATTAAAGGAGTTGACTGGTGTATCTAACTAGCTGGGAGACGCATCCAGAGGGAGATCCTCTAAGGGCTGGATCTGTGTAGCTCTGAGGATGACTTTTCAGGAGAGCAAGGGAACTGATTTGATGACTGTCAGCAGCTGGGTCTGCAGAACACAGGCCTATATCTCAGATTGCTTATCTTAAGCTCCCTGGGTCTCTCTTGGCATTGTAAGTTCTTTTTCCTTTTTGGACCAACAAATGCAAGAGTTTTCAGCTCATAAAGAGGAAAATATTCTGGTTTGGTTGTCGGTGGAATTTAAGGCCATTCATTAATAATCTGCAATGTTTATTTACTCAATTGAGTGGATTTATTTATTTATTGTGTACTCATTTGTGTGTGTGTGTATGTATGTGTGTTTGTGTGTGTGTGTGTGTGTGTGTGTGTTTGTGTAGGTGCACAGGAAGATGGAGCTACCATCATCATCTCATACAGAATATTGTCTGAGTCCTGAAAAACCTCCATTCTCTGGTGATACATTTCTCACTTGTTTGCTGTGTATGGTTTTTTTTTTTTTGTTCCACCCCAAATTTATATATTTGTTTGACATTTCTCCTACTGAATTCTTACTGGGAATCCTACTGTGATTCTGTCACAGTGGTTTTATTTTGATAATTGCCATCAGCAAATGAATCAAAATTTTGCAATTAAAACTTAAACACTTGGACATTCAGCAGGTAGTTCGAGGAGACGTACCTTCCACCTTCATGGTCAAGTTCATCCATGACTTTATGAAGGCTCCATCAATGGTGGCCACTGCTGTGACTTACTCCAAGCCTTGATTGGCCACAATTTGGTACTATGCTAGGGTTGAGCTGGTTCCTCCAACCCCTGGTCAACTCCCTACAGCTACTGAGAGCATGAAAATAAATAATTCACAGTGCTAACTTCAAACACCTTACAGTTCAGGAAGCTGTGTTGAATGGTTTGGTGGCCACTGCGGTGTGGATGTGGTTTTATATCGGAGAGATCATAGGCAAACACGGTATTGTTGGCTCTGATGTTTGAAGACCCATCTTTAACTACCAGTTTGACATCTTATTTGAATGTCCTTGGACCATGTGTAATGAGGCTGCTCTCTGAATAAAATACTAGCTGTTGAACACTTTATTTGAACAACGCCATCTTTGACAAAGTCAACATGGCACTGGTAGAACAAATACATTCTGGTAGAGCCCTTCCTGTGAGGTTTGTGGTTATTGTTGGCACAATTTAAGAAATGATATTGAAGATTACTGTGCAAGAAGAGACACAACTCGATTTCACATGAAATTTTACTAGAAATAAAAAGAAACATTGACAAGCAGCCATGGCAGTGAGTCACTTAAAGCAGTTGGCTCTGTGAAAATCACCTCCAGTGGATTTCCCTGCCCTGCCCGGGTGGCTGAGGGGTTTCAATCCCATAATCCTATGGGGATACTGGATGCTACACTCAAGAGTAGCACTTTAAGAGCTCAGGGGACGGCTTACTGCACTAAAGTGAAGACCTTAGATCATCCCTAGAGCCTATGTAATGCATGGTGTGGGTGTAGGCACCCATGATGCTTTGCTTCTGTGCAAAGATGAGAGGCAGAACAGAATGCTCGAAGTTCTTGAGCCAGGCAGCCTGGCGTTACCTGGTGCTGACTGAGAGATGCTGTCCAAGAGCAAAGCAGAAGACAAGGTTTGGCACTTAACATTGCTCTCTGATTTCCACAAGCACACAGTGTTGACAGGCAAACATTCACACATAGAAATGCATATGTTCATGACGAATTTTAAAAACAGTATCATCTTAACATGTGGCTTTGCCATGGTAGTTTAAATTTGAAAGAAAATAGTGCCCAAGCAATCACCATTTAGATTGTATAGGCGATTATTCCTAGTTGGCTTTGATTAAATTTCCCCCCTACAGTATACAACAGCCCCCCCCTTAGACAGTGTTCAAGATTATTCCGTTATCCTAGGGCTCCCCTTCTTCCCCGGTCTGTCTTCAAATGAATTAAAAATTCTGATTTATTTCCGAGGCCTTTATAAAAAGCTCACCGAAAAGCACATACTATTTGTAGTGGTGACAGGCAATTAGCAGAGCATTTAGATTTATTATAAAGCTCCAGTGCAAACGGTGCTTTATTTTTCTTTTACAGGAGTTTAAAAAATTCACTTCAAGATAATGGGATGAGGTTGTTCTTTCCCAAGGACCAGTCCTTGGTGGGAGGGGTGAGATCACACGTGACAAGATCGCCCACTTTCAGATGCTTCTCTCATAAATTCACATTTTACATTTCTCACTTTTGATTTCATTTGCTCAACCTTTCCACCCCCTTAAAGTATAAAAATAATTTCTAGTAATACTTAATACGTCGACTCCCAGCATAGTAACAGGTGCTACCTTGGTCTGTTTCCTACTCTATTAGAGTTTGGCGAGTAAGACATTCTGACCTCTTCTGCAGACTGGCGGGGCTGAGCTCCGGCTAAAAGCTGTGGTGGTGAAAAGCATTATGGGAGACTGAATGCTAGAGCTGCTTTGTTTGATGCCGGGGTGGGGCAAGCTCTTGACAAGGGTAGTGATGCATCTTTCTTGTTGAACTGGCTGATTTCCTCCCACTAAACTGATTTCGGGTTTTTCTTCCAACTATCCTTCCCCTAGTTCATAATATCTCTAAAACATTACTATTAGTACTTAACTCTTAACTATTAGTACGAACTCTTTAGGGTTAAAACAATCTCATCCTGTATTTTCTGTATTGGTTGTCGTTTGGTCAGCATTAAGATGAAATTTACAGTTACTTTTCTGAAGTCGTCATCTCTCATGTAGTCTTTTAAATCTAGGTTTACACTAAGAATTCATTTTAGACATACTGAGACATGTTTTCATGCATACATATGTACATACATACATATACATGTACACACATAGTCATGTATAAATATACACAAAATATACAGGTACAATCAAATCTTTAGGATGCAAACACCACTTTCCTCCCCATAACACTAAGAACAGAACTATTGATACTATAAGTAACTGCATATTAAATACTATAGCGTGTTATTAATGACTATAATACATCTACAGCATATTAAATAATTTAGCATATTGTTAATATCTATAATATTATCGTCTTCAAGTATCTTCATGAGATTTGGTACTAGGATTACTCTTTTATTTATTTATTTATTTATTTATTTATTTTTTGTTAAAGATTTATTCATTTATTATATATAAGTACACCGTAGCTGACTTCAGACACACCAGAAGAGGGCATCAGATGTCTTTACAGATGGTTGTGAGCCACCATGTAATTGGAAATTGAACTCAGGACCTCTGGAAGAGCAATCGGTGCTCTTAACCACTGAGCCATCTCTCCAGTCCGGATTACTCTTTTTTTAAAAATTAGTTTATTTATTTAGTATATATGAGTACATTATAGCTGTCTTCAGATACATCAGAATCTGTTATAGATGGTTGTGAGCCACCATGTGGTTGCTAGGAATTGAACTCAGGACCTCTGGAAGAGCAGTCAGTGCTCTTAACCACTGAGCCATCTCTCCAGCCCCCTAGGATTACTCTTGAATAAGATATCCATGTATGTGAAGCTCAAGAAGAAGGAAGACCAAAGAGTGGATGCTTCAGTCATTCTTAGAAGGGGAAACGAAATACTCAAGGGAGGAAATACTGAGACAAATACTTCAGTGCAGCAGTGACTGAAGGAAAGGTCATCCAGAGACTGCCCTACCTGGGGATCCATCCCATGTACAGACACCAAACCCAGTCACTATTGTGGATGTCAAGAAGTGCTTGCTCACAGGAGCCTGATATAGCTGTCTTCTGAGAGGCTCTGCCAGAGCCTGACAGATACAGAGACAGATGCTCATAGCCAACTATTGGACTGAGCAGGGGTCCCCAGTGGAGGAGTTAGAGAAAGGACTGAGGTAGCTGAGGGGGTTTGCAACCCCACAGGAAGAACAACAATATCAACCAACCAGACTCCCAAGAGCTCCCAGGAACTAAATCACCATCCCAAGAGTACTCATGAAGGGACTCATGCCTCCAACTGCATATGTAGCAGAGGATGGCATTATTGGACATCAATGGGAGGAGGAGCCCTTGGTCCTGGGAAGGCTCAATGCCTCAGTATAAGGAAATGCCAGGGTGGAGAGGAGGGAGTGGATGGGTGGGTAGGGGAACACCCTCATAGAAGCAGGGGAGGAAGGATGGGATAGGGAATTTCAGAGGGGAAACCAGGAAAAGGGATAACATTTGAAATGTAAATAAATTAAATGTCCAATAAAAAAAGAAAAAAGAAATCCATGTGTGTTCAAATCTCATATATAAAATGGTATAATTTTGTATATAATATGCACACCCTCCCAGATACTTTAACCCACTTCTAGGTTAATGCAACCACTGTTACACTGTACTATTCATAAAATAATGACAAAAAACACATCAAAATATATTCAGTTCCGATGCAATTTTCTTATCTTTGTTTTTTAAGAGTATTTTTTTCTGCAATACATAATCCACAGATGTGAAGAGCTGGTTGCTTGTTCACACAAGCATGTTTCATAATAACATTATAATAATCATGCTATTAATAGCAATTCTATCATGAATAGATACAATGTTACAATAACTGCAGTCTCTCTCTTTTTCTTAAAAGAATTATTTATTTACTTAATGTATATGAGTACACTGCAGACACTTCAGATACACCAGAAGAGGGCATTGGATCCCCCTACAGATGATGGTGAGCCATCATGTGGTTGCTGGGAATTGCACTCAGGACTTTGGGAGTCGCAGTCAGTGCTCTCAACTGCTGACCCATCTCTTCAGCCCAAATGTGTAGCCCAGCCTGTCCTTGAACTCATGATCCTCCTGCCTCTGCCTCCTTCAGCAAATCCTCCTGCTGTGTGCCAATGCAACTAGCCTGAAGTCTCTTTTGGTGTGTTTCACACTGCAATCTATTGCTCATAATCATGGCTGTAACAGCAGTAAATTATTGAGCAATATTTTGCACATAGCACTGTGTAGGACCACCGCAAGTCTGATCTCTGCATCTTCACAGGGTCTTTCTGAGGTTGACAGGAAAACCCTTAGCAGGTAAAAAGTTTGAGTTTTGAACCACAGACGTAGACACCAGGCAAGTGTGATGAAGATAGGGAAATCCTACACCCTACTACCTGGCACACACAGCGCCATCAAACTTCCCGTGCAATGTCCCCATTGTTCTGTGATGTGGTTAGAATGTTAAGTGTTACCCAGCGATGCACCAGGATGGCGCTGTTGGGGATTGGTTGACACTTTGGAGGTAGTGCCTGGTAGGAGGGAGTTAGGACATTGGGAGCACAATCCTAAAGAGGATATTGGGGCCATTACTCCTTTCTTTCTCTGTCTCTGCTTCCTGGATGCCCTAAATGAATAGCTTACTCTGTCATACACTGCATCATGATATTTCTGCTTCAACACAGGACCATGGATGGAAATCTCCGAAACCATGAGCTCAAAGAAAACCTATTCAGGTGTTTTGTGTCAATGGCGCAAAGCTGTGAGCCATATAGTCAGGAAATCCGAGTTGTATTCTAGAGCCTCTCCTGAAACCTCGGTTGCACACATGGCCTTTTTTCCCTCCTTTCCCCCAGAAGACCCATTTACCTTTTTGGAGGCAACGCATGTGTCCAGTGGTTCAGGAAACTTGCTGCCTCTGTGATGTGTTAAAAATGAGGGGGACTTCCTCAGTACTCAGGACATTTTCACTGCTCTGCACACTCTTGCCTTACTCAAGAGCAACGTTAGAAAGCAAAACAAGGTGCAGTGTTTTGGGATCTGATCCCTAGCTTCTAAAATGCCTCTCACTTTAAGAAACCACACACAGACTTTTAATTTAAATATTCTCCTTTGCCACTTTTTTTTTGTTCAAAGAAAATGTACAGAATTTGCTATTACAGCTTTGGCATTGGAGAAGGAGAATTGAAAGTATAATTAATTGTTAAGGGTGGCGCCTCCGATAACAGATCGGTTGCTCTGGGGGATAAGTATATGTCTTTTAGGATTTGAAAGAGAAATTTCCAGAGACTTGAGTAGCACTAGAGAATGTGAAGTCTGAAATTAAGGAAACTGGAGGATGCTTAATTTATAAGCAGCACAATTTTGAATATATTAGAATATACATACACACTTAGAGAATTAAAATCAGACTAGAAGATCCCAAAATGCTAATATTCACTTAACAACCGTTATCTTCACGTCTTGGAGTTCTGGAGGAGTATTATAATTATGTCATAATTTTTGTACATTTTCAATCTTTTTTACAATAGAAACATGCTCCTGTTATAGTTAAAAATCACGTTTTCTGTACAAAAATGATGACCACGATTATTAAGTAAAGTCTCACCACACACTTCTTATCAGTAGGTATGTTCTGGAAGGCCCTGTGGCCTCAATTAAAGCTCCCCTTTTCATGTTGGTTTGTGCTTACCGCCTTGCAAACCTTCTTTCTGAGAAACTTGCAGCAACACTGGCTGCAGCTTTATCAGGAATCTGCTGTCAATCTCGGGATGGAAGAAAACCATTGTTAAGAAAGACACTTGCTTGCTGGGCTCCTCTTTCTTGGAGGTATTTTTTTTTTTCTTCTCTCCCATGGCTGTTAATTTCCTACTTGCTTCAGTTTCTCCCTTGACTTTAAAGTATCTGATTTTTTCCTGCCCTTCTGGGAGGCCCGAGGGTGCTGGTTATGAAAATCCTAGCATTTCTCCCCAGTAGCCTCTTATGTAAATTTAGATTATGACCGCATGAAAAATTTGTTGGGAAAAGTCATCAATGGGGCCATATGTTAGAGTTTCCTAAGTCCTCCTAATTTTCATTTAGCTCACATCATAAAAACCACCCTCCCATTCAATCAGACTATTATGCGGTGTTTTAGATGACTGATGGGCTAGAGCAGGCGAGGGGAGAGCTAATCGGAAGGCCTTGATCTTCCCCAGAGCAATTAATCTTTTGTCTTTCTTATGGGCATCATTCCCCTCCCCCCCAACAGGCACAGTGCTGAGAGGAAAAAAAAAAACCAGAAAAAGAAAAATCTTTAGAGTCCATAAAAATGTGAGTAAGACTTTATATTTTATTTTTATTTGCTAGAAATTTATGGAACATGCGCAGAGGCATAGTTGTGATTCACAGCCTGTGTCCAATTTCGGAAGTCCGTTCTTGCCCAGGGCTATGGCACGTTCACATTCTGTGTGCCACAGCCCTCTTCCCAGAAAGGAGAGCTCACAGGGAGAGCAGGGAGCTTTGGTTCATGTCCCCAAGGACCACAAAGAAACATGAATCTTGCTGGCTTTCATTTAGAATGTTTCCTGTCATTATATTTAACAACTCTTTATATGACCCTCGCAGGTCAGCTAAAGGATGGATGGCTCTTTTCTAGTTAGATAATGATGCTGCGAAATCTGCTTAATGTGCCCAATGATACATGTTGAATGTTAATAATGTATGCAGCTTCGAATGACCTGTGTGTGCCATTGTGGAGCGCTGGGAAGGGTAGCTTACTGCGTGACAGGCATGTGGCTCCGTGGAAACCTTATCAGCAAGACGGTGGACAATACGGATTCTCTCATCATCTTATTTGCATGTCAAGGTGGACCAGCTTTTCACAGATAACGGGAATTTTAAAGACATACTCTTTAATTTTCGTCTATGTATGTGTTTGTGGGTCTGTGTGAGTGCCTATCAAGTGTGTGCACATTCACGAGGCCAGAAGAGAATATCGGATCCCTGAAGCAGCAGTTACAGGTGCTTATGACAGATGTGGACTCGGACAATCAAGTTCTGGTTCTGCGTAGGAGTCGCTGAGCCTCTGAGCCTTCTCTCTAGCCTGGAAATAGGAATTTGGCGCTGGAACACTGTGCTATCTGACTTTGGTTGAAGAGTTCATGAGATAGTTTATATCACTCGACCTGTAACAGGTTTAAAGAAAGAAAACTGGGATTTGTTCATTTTCTGATAATTCATTCGCAGTTGGGCATTACACATCTAACCACTTTAGCAAATAATCGTGATGGGAAACAGTCAGAAATATGAGAATTCATGTATTGGAAGAATATTATCACAAGACAACATTTGTTGTTATTGTTTTTTCTTATGCTGGTTTTGGTTTTCTGAGACAGGGTCTTGTGTAGTCCGAGTGGCCTAGAACTTGCTGCAGAGATAAGAATGACCTTGAACTGATTCTTTGGTCTCTACCTGCAGAGTACTGGGTTACAGTCCTGAACCACAATCATGTGGGGACGTGGAGAGTGTTCTACTCCTGAATATATATATGTATATATATATATTCATATCCAGAGAGAGAGATAGGGTTCTCTGTGTAGCACTGGCTATCCTAGTTAGAACTGGACCTGTAGATCAGGCTAACCTTAAATTCAGAGATCAACTGGAATTGACTGCTCTCTCTTCCTCCTCCCTCCCTCCCTCCCTCCCTCCCCTCCCTCCTCCCTCTCTCCTTCCTCTCTGTCTGTCTGTCTGTCTGTCTGTCAGTCCGCCCATCCATCTGTGTGGGTATGTATGCCAGAGGTCAATCTTGGGTGGTGTTCCTCAGGAACTGTCCACCTTGATTTCCGAAATAAGTTCTCTAACTGCAAAATGGGGTTTATCCAATTAGGCTAGAATGACTGGTTGTTGAGTGGAAGAGAGCTGCTTGTCACCATTGTCCTAGTGGTAAAATTACAACTATGTCTCCATGCCTATGTTTTAGTGTAGGTTTGAACTCAGGTCATTATGCTAGTATGGCAAGCATTTTACCAACTGACTTACTTCCTTTGCCCAACTTTAAGTAGCTTATTAAAACAGTTTCATAGTGTATAGGTGTATTTGTTACTCTGATGGCAAATAGATGGGTCAGGGTCAGACATGGCTGTGGAGGAGAGGTTAGCCCAAATCAAGATAATGGGGGAAAAGTCTCTATTCTTCAAGATTTTTGTGTCTCAAATATTTAAATTATAATGTTTTGTATGTGAATGATTAGACTGAATTAGATGAATTCTTATTTCCTTTCCCATTCATCCAGACCTAGAGATGTGGGCATAGAAATTATATTCTGATATTTGACTATCTATACAACTGAGAGATCCATCTATCATCTATCTGTCTATCTATCTATCTATCTATCTATCTATCTATCTATCTATCTATCTATCTACTTACCTTCTATCTATCTTCTATCTATCTATCTAGCTATCATATATTTTTCTATCACCTATTTTCAATTATCTATCATCTATCAATTATAATTTATTTATTAATTACCTACTATCATCTATCAATGAATCTATCACCTATCCATTTATCTATCTTTCTATCATCTACCAATCATGTATTTATGTATTATTTACTTCTCCACCATCTACCTATCTATGTATTTATCTAGCTATCACTTAATTCAAGAGAAAACTCGCTGCATATTAACGTAAAAATTTGTTATTAAGGAAAACCTTTCATTTTAAACAAAGAAGAGCTCTTTCACTTCTCCTTCAGTTTCATTAGAAAGCTACATGGGAGTTAGAGACTCACAAGCAATGCATACCCCTTACTGCAAACCTTAATGTGTGTGTGCTGTTTGGCTACATGAAAACATATTGCACGGGCTGAGGGGACAGTTCCCCGGGTTAAAAAAGAAAACGCATTTTATGTGCAATTCTGATAAGCTGAGTTCAGATCCCCCAAGCCACAAAAAGCTGGGTGTAGTAGCCAGGTCTCTCTATGCCTGGTGTACCCACTACGGGACCTGGAAGGGGAGCCAGGTGAGTGAGCACCAGGTGAGTTAAGCACCTCAGCCGCCATAGTGGCTTAGGAAGCACTGAAGTCCCTGCTTCAAGCAATGTGGAAGATGAGGACTGACGACCAGCAGGTACATGCACACCTGCACTTACACGTATAACCACTTCACAGATATGAATACGCTCACACATGCATACTAGCTCTCAGGCTGGGTGGTTCATAATTGTCTGTAGCTCCAAATCCAGAGGTTCTGACACTTCTGACCTCCAGGGGCACCTGCACTCACACGCACATACCCACACATGTACACGCACACATGTGCACGCACAGAAACTAAAAAATTAAAAAGTAAATATCAAAAAGAGCATCGCATACGTGTTCTTCTACCACACGTTTGCTACATTCACAGCTCTATGTACAACTGTGAAATAGCTATTTACCCTCTAAGATTGCCAAAATGATAGTGCATTCGGGGACAGTGTGAAGAATCCTGGAATTTACACGATATTGCTATCTTCCTTTGCGATCTGAATAAAATACGAAGTAAGATAAAAATAGCACCAGAACATCTTTCCACCGCACTCTCCAGTTGTGCTCGAGCCCACTATTAGCACACTTTCAAAAACCCTTGCGTGCATTTCCCTGCCACCTGATGTTTTGCTAATATTTAGAAATACTTGCACGGCAGGGATTTGCAAATGTTCTCCCTAGAACTTGGGTAAACTAAATTAACATAATTCCAGATCCGATTGCTTTTATGCGGCGAGGGATTGGAAGCAGTTTTACTATTTTGCAGTCATGAATCTGAGAAGGGGGGAGAGCACGCTGAAAGAGTCCATGAAGATAATTTAAAAATTGTGATAGATTTGCATGTAAATATATTCTCAGCATGGGCACACTGCAAACACAATTTATACCATGTCTATACAATATCCAAATAGCTTTACAAATTATATAAACAGAGGAGTGTAGCACACAATATCATTTAAACAAATACCAACTTCTGATGTTCCCTTCATTTTCTTTTGGAATTAATTAAACACAGTTCTTCATTAAAAGTCATTTTACCCATCCATACTTAATTGTTCATGTTTAAATAACATGTTCTATATTCATCTATCTATCTATCTGTCCATCATCTATCATCTATCTACCTACCTACCTATTACCTATTTATCTAATCAATCTTATCTATTTATTTATCTATCATCTATCTATGTTTATCTATCATCTATCTAGTCTATCTATCTGTCTGTCTGTCTATCATCTATGTAACATCTACCTATCTATAATATATCCATTTATCTATCTACTTATTTTTACAGTGCTAATATTGTAGTCAGCATAACCAAGGAATAATTTTGGGTCTCATCTGCTTGTATTTTCATGTGTATGTGGGTGCACATATGTGTGCCTGGGCATGTGGAGACCAGAGGTCAACTGCAAGTTTCAATCTTGAAATATGGTACACTTTTTTTTTTTTTAAATTTTAACACAGGGTTTATCTCTAACTTGGACCAGAGAGTCTCTAAGTGGATTCAGCTGGATGGCTGGTCAGCAAGCCCCAGAGATCAACCTCCTCAGTGCTGGGAATCCAGGCATCTATGATCATGGTAGGCAGCTTTACTTATTTACCTTAATATAGGTTCTGAGGCACCAAACTCCAGGTTTCCCGGGTGTATAGCAAGAACACCTGTAACATGTGCCTCTTAGGTCCCATTCTGTCTCCTTCCGTCTTTCCTGCAACCAAGAATGTTTCAGGTGGTGTTAATCTTGTGTGTCAAGTAGGCTGAGCAATAGTGACCAGATATTTACTCAAGCTGTAATCCATATATTCTTCGATGTTTTTGGTTTGTTTGTTAACTCTAAGCTTATGCATGCGAGAAATGCAGAATGCCTTCCACATGTGGGTTGTTCCCATCTCACCCATTGAAGGCCTGAGTAGAAGTGTTGCTCTCTCCTTAGCAAGAAGGAATCCTATCAGCAGGTGACCATGAACTGGAATAATGCTCTTGCCTGTGTCTCTGGTCTGCTGTCCCACCCTGCAGAGTTTGGGCCTGCCAGCCTCTATCAGTGAGAGAGCCAGTTTCTTATAATTATTTTGATATGTCCACATATTTGTTTTTAATCCACTAGAGAACTCTTAAGTATGTACCACAACCTGGAGAAAGGAGAGGGCATAAATGCAAAGTACATGATATACTTGTATGAAAATGTTTTTATAAAATGTGTCACGTTTCCAGTGAATGTATGCCAATTAAAAAGTGCAACTGTTTCAGAAAATTTCCTGGCATCATTCTAGAAGAACTATGGCACAGTGATTGATTTAATACAATTTATATTATATTAGTGTCTTAGGGTTTTGTTGATGGGAAGATGACCATGACAACTCTTATGAAGAAAAGCATTTAATCAAGGCTGGCTTACAGTTTAGAGATTTATCCATTCTCATTGGGAAGGAAAACATAGTGGCACAGTGAAGGAGAGAGAGAGAGAGAGAGAGAGAGAGAGAGAGAGAGAGAGAGAGAGAGAGAGAGAGAGATCAAGATCCGATCCGAACCTCAAAGCCCACTCCCAGTGACATACTTTCTCTAAAAAAGCCATATGTCTTAATTCTTTCAAATAAAGCCACTTCCTATCAGCTTCTGGGGGCCATTTTCATTCAAACCCCCAGAATTAGGTACAGCGATTAGTGATGATTTTAAGAATATGGAAGGATAGACATAGAGTATATAGAAATACTAGGCCATTGTATCATGAGGAACTGATCATGCATTTTTTGTTTTGTTTCTTGTTTTTTTGTTTTTTTTTTGTTGCTGTTGTTTTGCTTTGTTTTTGTTTTATTTTGTATCTGTGGAGATCTTAGCACCAATATCCCTCAGTTATGCAAGGACAACTACACTGTTATGCATTTCCAATGGTTAGTTTTTTCCAGAACATTAAATCAAATATTGTAAATTTTAAAAGTAAGCCTAAAAAATCCTAAACATAATTTTGAATTGAAATATCTTTTTTTTCATGCCCAAATCAGAATTTATCATGATTTTATCTTACAGGCTCTGAGGAAAGCAGAGCCATGAATTACATCCCCCAAACTCGCTTCATTTCTTAGTCTCCTTGTTTTCAGTTAGGCCTTGTGAATTAAAGCAAATGAGAGAAGGTAACTTTGAAATCATGTTGGATGCATTTAAAACATTAGGAAATGGCATGAATATTCCTCTTGAATTTTAAAAATGAATGAAGAAGAAAGATGAAGAAATTAGAAGTGCATGAATCACTAGAAGAGAATTCTAACTATTATGGGAAAAGTGGATAGCAACTAGAAATTTAGGAGGTTATAAATGTCTCAGTTCAACATTTGAAATGGAAAAAAATATATAAAATTAAACAAATCATCTTAAGATTTTGAATTTTTAACTCCAAACTCTTGTTCTGTATGAATACATCTGATTTTCAAAAACAGCGTTGGGTCTTGATTTTCAAATGTTTCTGACTTAAGTTCTCACAGAGTCTGCTTTAAGCAGCCTGCAATGTCAATAATTCCAATATATGACCAACATATTTTCACCTCTGAAAAGTCATTTAAGACTTTTGGTTGGAATGTTTTATCCCAATTTCGACCTTAATATTTGTTTAAATCATATGAATCAAAATAGTATTGTGTTGGCTAGTTTTAAGTCAGCTTGACATAAGCAATCTGATTGGGCTGTAGGCAAGCCTGCAAGGAATTTTCTTAATTGCTGATTGATGGGGGAGGGCCCAGCCCATTGTGGGTGGGGCCATCCCCAGGCTGATGGTCTTGGTTTTTAAAAGAAAGAAGGCTGAGTAAGCCATGGGAAGCAAGCTAGTAAATAGGACCCTTCCAAGGCCTTTGCATCTGCTCCTGCTTCTAGGTTCCTGCCTTGCTTGATTTCCTGCCCTCACTGCTTTTGATGCCGAACTGCTATATGGAACCGTGAGTCAAATAAAGCCTTTCCTCTCTAAGTTGCTTTGGTCATGGTGTTTCATCACAACAATAAAACCTTAATTAAGACAAGTATCTTGTAGGAATTTCACCAAATTATCCTGGCATGGTGGCACACTGCTACAATCCCCAGCACTCAGGAGGCTGAAGGAAGGTTCACACAATCAGGACTAGGTTACCAAGTAAGACTTAAAAAAAGATGTTCACCTTGGAGACCTGCTGCGGTTATGGGTACAGCCCATAAAAACAACAATACCAACCAACCAGAGCTCCCAGGGACTAACCCACTACTCAAAAACCCTACATGGACTGACCATGGCTCCAATTGCATACGAAGCAGAGGACAGCCTTGATGGGCACCAAAGGGAGGAGAAGCCCTTGGTCCTGCCAAGGTTGGACTCACATCCCCTCTCCCCAGTGTAGGGGAATGTCTGGTCGGGGAGGCAGGAAGGGGGCTTGTTGGGTGGGGGAACACCCTCACAGAAGAAGGGGGAGGGGATATGGGATAGGGGACTTATAATGGTTGGGAAACCCGGAAAGGGAATAACACTTGAAATGTAAATAAAAAATATCCAATAAAAAATAGAGAAAAAGATGTAGATTGATAAATGTAATAGTCTGATCATGATGCTGAATCAATGTATCTTACAAAACAACCATTAGTAGAATTCAAGATCTCTTCCTCACCACTTAAAGCTTTGGAACTGCTGAAGGAGGACTTATAGGAAGTTTTCAAGACATGGGCATAGGTAAGAGGTCTCTGAAAATGATTCCAAAGCTCAGGAAAGAAAAGGAAAAAAATGTAAAAATGGGGTTGAATGGAATTTGAAAGTTTCTGTCAAGCAAAGGAAACAACTATTTGCCTGAAGAGACAGCATACAGAATTTGAGAAAATATTTTCAAACTATATATCTGGCAGAGGATTAGTAGCTAGAATGAGAAAGAGGAACACTCCTCCATTGTTGGTGAGATTGCAAACTGGTACAACCACTCTGGAAATCAGTCTGGAGGTTCCTCAGAAAATTGAACATTGCACTACCTGAGGACCCAGCTATACTACTCCTAGGCATTTACTCAAATGATGCTCCAACATACAACAGAGACACATGTTCCACTATGTTCATAGCAGCCATATTCACAATAGCCAGAAGCTGAAAAGAACCCAGATGCCCTTCAATAGAGGAATGGATACAGAAAATGTGGTACATGTATACAATGGAGTACTACTCAACTATCAAAAACAATGACTTCATGAAATTCATAGGCAAATACATGGAACTAGAAAATATCATCCTGAGTGAGGTAACCCATTCACACACACAAAAAAAACCACACATGGTATGTACTCACTGATAAGTGGATATTAGCCCAAAAGCTCGAACTACCCAAGACACAATCCACAGACCACATGAAGCTCAAGATGAAGGACGACCAAAGTCCAGATGTTTCAGTTCTTCTTAAAAGGGGGAACAAAATATTCATAGGAGGGGATATGGAGACAAATTTTGGAGCAAAGACTGAAGGAGTGGCCATTCAGAGCCTGACCCACCTGGAGATCCAACATATATATATATATATATAGCTGTCTCCTGAGAGGCTCTGCCAGAGCATGACAAATACAGAGGTGAATGCTAGCAGCAAACCATTGAACTGAGAATGGGGTCCCTGTTGGAGGAGCTAGAGAAAAGATTAGAGGAGCTGAAGAGGCTTGCAACCCCATAAGAACAACAGTACTAGCCAACTAGAGCTCCCAGGGACTAAACCATTACCCAAAGAGTACACATGGACAGACCCATGGCTCCAGCTGCTTATGTAGCAGAGGATGGCCTTTTTGGACACCAGTGGGAGGAGAAGCCCATGGTCCTGCCAAGGTTGGACCCCCCATTGTAGGGGAATATCAGGGTGGAGAGACAGGAAGGGGGATGGTTGGGTGGGGAAACACCTATATAGAAAAAGGGGAGGGGGATGGGATAGGATGCTTATGGACAGGAAACTGGGAAAGGGAACAACATTTGAAGTGTAAATAAAAAAATATCCAATAAAAATAATAAAGAACTTAAAAAATTCAGCCAAATAATTCATTAAAAATGGACAAGTGAAAAAAAAACAGGTAGTTCTCAAAAGATAAAGCACAAATAGTCGATAAATATATGTGAGAGTTCAGCAGCTTTAGTCATCTGTGAAATGCAAACCTAAGCTATGTTGACATTCCACTTCACCCCAGAAAAAACATATAGCATTAAGTAAACAAATAACAACCAATAGGATGTGAGGAAAGAGGAACCCTACTTAGTGATGGCGGGAAAGTCATGGTACAGCCCAACCATGCATGTTTCTCAAAAGCTACAGAACTATCATGAGGTAAAGCTATATCTGTCTTGGGAACACACTAAAGGGCTCTAAGTCAGCATATTCCAAAGACACCTCATTATCAACATCCAGTGTGACCCTATGTACACTTGCAACTCGCAGATTCAGCCTAGGTGTCCATCAACAAATGAATGGATAAAGGAAAATGAGAAGATCATCTTGCTAAGTGAAATGAACCAGATTCTCTTCCTCTCTCCCTTCCTTTCTCCATCCCTCTCTTTCCTTTTCCTCCCTCTTTTTCTTTCTCTCCTTCCCTCCCACCTTCCCTCACTCTCCCTCCCCATTTTCTTCTCTCTCCCTCCCTCCGTCCCTCCGTCCCTCCGTCCCTCCTTCCCTTCCTCCCTCCCCTCTCTCCGTCCCTCCTTTCCTTTCTATCTCTCTTTCCTTCCCTTTTTCCTCTCTATCCCTCTTTTTCTCTCTCCTTTCCTTTCTCTTTCCCTCTCTCTTTCCCTCCCTCTTTTCCTCTCTCTCCCTCTTTTCGTGCTCTCTCCCTCCCTTTCTCCTTCCCTCCTTCCCTCCCTGCTTTCCATCTACATACATATCCATAATCTATCACATGAAAGTAGAACGAGCCTATTTGGAGGAAGAAAGGAGACCAGCACGAGAGGAAACATGAGAAGATGATGAGTGATGAGTCATGATATCCTTGATCAGAGTTCATGATAAACTTGATCGAAACATCACTGAAATCCATCACTATGCACAATGAACATCTGTTAGTAAGACTTAGTAATAAAAGTCAAGGAAAAACGGGCCATAGACACATGGATATGAGTGACCCTTTCCCCAAATGTCACAAGTGACACCTCACACACTGTATGATTATTAAAAATATTGTTTTAAAAATAGAGAAGTATGGATATGGGACACACCTATCTTATCTCAGGCTCTAATTTGGGTCCTTGCAGCAATAAGGGATTATGTTCTTTTTTGAAAAACAAAAGATTTCTTTATCATAATTTTTTTTGGAGACAGGGTTTTAGTGTGTAGCCTTGGCTGGCCTAGAGCTTGCTATATAGACCAGACTGACCTTGAACTCACAGAAATCTGCTTGCCATTGCCTGCAAGTTCTTGGATTAAAAGCATGCACCTCTATTCCATATTGATGAACTTTTTACATTGGCTTTGTTTTAAAAGCATGGTGTGAAAATATTGACTCTGACATCTTTGTAGATGAGGGCTTTTTACTTATCTAACCTAACTCTAGCACAGCTGCCTTCTGGGGCTGACTATAATAGAGGCTGCCCTCTATTATTAGCTGGAATTCATGTGGAGCATGGCTGTTCTTTATATTTTTATATTTGTTTACAAAGTATTTAGTTCTCTATGGTATTTTCGTTGCATAGTTCCTTTTGGTTGACTCTCCTTGCTCCTCCCCTTCTTCCTGCCCCACCCATTTCTCTTCTATAACCATCCATTCTGCTTCCCACCTCCATCCTTTGAAGCCTCTTTCTGCCCACTGTCTCACAGACCCCTTTTGGGGCCCTAGCTTTTCCTACATTTACTTCCATTTTAGATATACCCAGTTAACCCATTAGGCAAGAGGGACCATATATGAGAGAGCACATGGAGTTTGTCTTACCTTACTTAATTAAATGCTTTCAAGTTGCATCCACTTCATTGCAAATTTTATAACTTTCCTTTTCTTGGTGGCTGAATAAAATCCCATTGCGTAGGCACTGCAAGGAGGATGCATGCACTTCTGTAGGTTTTCTTTCCTATTTCCCCTTGTGGAACTGTCCTCCAGGCTTCAGTCAAGAACCATCAGTTATTTAGCTTTTTGGTCAACAATAATATTACATTTGATATACATGCAGTTTCGTGAGGGAATATGATTCCTTTCAGGATTTTAATTGAATAGCGCTCCCTTGAAAATAGTTATTTTGTATGAGTAAAATCAAAACCTCAAAAGAAATTGTCTCTGAACTTGCCTGAGATGACGTAGAGCATAAGCAATTCCCCTAAATTCGAAGATGCTCACAACAGAGCCTGAGCTTCCTGCTTAATTTTATAGTATTCACTCTGCGTTGACATACTTCCTGGAAGGGACTATTTAAAAATGCATTAGTGTGTATGGATCAGGATGAGTTCATAATAACATTAAACTTTTCGTACTAATTTGTGTGTGTATGTGCATGAATATGTATGCACAGGCCCCATTATACATGTGGAGATCAGAGGACAGCGTGCAGGAATCGGCTCTCTTCTCCAGCCACGTAGGTCTTGAAGATCCAACACTCAGGGTCTTCAGGTTTGGTGTCAGGGCGTCAGGCGTGCTTCCTCACTAAGCTGTCACCCAGTGCTCACAGTGACTTCCATTCAAATGCAACAAGTACTCTGTCCACGCCCACCCACTATCAGTCCTCCTGTCCCCTCTCTCGCTAAACCCCTTCCCTTCCCAGCCACCTATTCTTTTCTGTGTGTACATGCCAAACAATAGGTATCACGAGAGATAAAAAAGCTTTGTCTTTTTGAATCTCGATGACTCTGCTTGATATTATGAATTCTAGTTCTTAGAGGCCAGGGTTGGGTAACGGTCCTGTGTCTCACCTGTGATATGTCACCCTTTTCCTGAACAGGTAAAATGGACTCCATGGAACAAGAAGACAGAATTGATATATTCTGTTTGCACCCACAAAGGCCATGATCAAAAAGGAGAGATAGAAATTTTCACTCTCAAAAAGTAGTTATGAGTGTTCTAAAACTGTCTTCCTTGGGACATTTTAGGTGTGACAGAAGCACAAAGACAGGCACATAACTGGATTCCATTAGAATGCTTAAGTCATGAGATATTGGAGTTAGCTATATTTTTCTCATTAGATAGGAATAGCCTATTATCTCAATCTGGGTTATGAAATACTTAAAGCTGACTCAGTCCGCTGTCAACCTATTGAACCTCGTTATTATTGTAATAATTTCAGCAGAAGACTAACCTCATTTTATATTGTCCGGTAGAAAACATGGGAAATTGACCAAGGAGAAGTCATGCTGTTACCCTAGATACGTTACAAAAAAATATGATTTCTCTTCCACAGATGTTTGCCTTTCTTTTTCTTCTAAGAGAGAAGCACAAAAATATCAACTAATAAATGATTCTAGCCCAATGTGTGTTACAATCCTTACCTCGTATGGCAGGCTGAATTCTGCCTTTTTTCTCCTTTATTTAGCTGATGTGCAGAGGAGAATTTCTAATGGTTTGTGAAAATGGTTACATTTTGATTGATCCTTATAGAAAGCCCGTAAAAGCTACAGTGGCTTCTTTGAAAGACACTCAGAGGCATTAAATGATATATCAAAGATTATATAGCTAATGCACTGTTATGGCTAAGTGTGTGTTCATCTTTACCAAACTCATATAGTAAAGGTGCTAGCCCTTCTAAATGTGGTTATATTAGTAGTGGACATAACTAAGGTTAATTATAGATACCATGTTGGGGACTATCTTACTTAGGGTTTTACTGCTGTGAACAGACACAATTACCAAGGCAACATTTTTTTTTTTTTTGGTTCTTTTTTTTCGGAGCTGGGGACAACATTTTTTTTTTGATTTATTTATTTTTGTATGAGTACATGGGTGCTGTCTTCAGACACACCAGAAGAGGTCATCAAATACCATTACAGATGGTTGCAAGCCACCATGTGGTTGCTGGGGATTGAACTTAGGATCTCTGGAAGAACAGTCAGTGCTCTTAACTGCTGAGTTATCTCTCCAGCCCAAGGTAACTCTTATAAGAACAACATTTCATTGGGGCTGGCTTACAGGTTCAGGGGTTCAGTCCATTATCATCAAGGCAAGAACAT
Organism: Rattus rattus; assembly: GCF_011064425.1. NCBI lineage: Eukaryota > Metazoa > Chordata > Mammalia > Rodentia > Muridae > Rattus > Rattus rattus. Next base: position 20,677,918 of record NC_046167.1, read on the forward strand.
GGCAGCATCCAGACAGGCCTGAAGGAGCTGAGAGTTCTATATCTTCATCTGAAGGAATACTGGCAGAAGACTGGCATCCAGGGAGCTAGGATGAGGCTCTTAAGCCCACACCCACAAGGACACACCTGCTCCAACAGGGCCACACCTTCTAATAGTGCCACTCCCTAGGCCACGCATGTACAAATCATCACGGAGACCTAACCTGACAGCATTAGTGACCATTGAGAAAGAGACACACCAGAGTATTCTCTGATTCTCTATGTGAGATAGAGCACGCACAGGGCCATCTTCTTGGCTTTGTGCTGTATGGTCAGCACTTTGGATTCTGAATCCAAAGATGTTGGACATCTATACGACCAGAAATTCCTTGATTCACCTTAGCTGTTGTTATAAAACAATACCAGACAGAAACAGCTTAAGGGAGGAAATGTTAGTTCTGCTCCTGGTTTCAGAAGCCTTATCATGGCGGGAAAAGCACGGTAGAACAGCGACATTAAGGCCATGGTAGTGAATAAGCAGAGAGTAGGGAATGCTGGTATTCAGCGGGCTTCGTCCTTTTATTCAATCTTGGCCTCTCTATACTGTAACTTCTCAGTGGTTAATCCTTCCTAGGATATCCCCAATGGAGCCATTCTAGGTGTGCCTCACCTGTCCAGTAGACACTGAAGATTCTCTGTTACTTTAGGCTTGAGCTTGAGAGATGATGCTTCAGTTGCTGACCTCAGTGAAGTCACCTCTTTTAATTTCATCTGTATATAGAAGAAGCCACCTCTTAATATGATCTGTATATCATAAGAGCAGCAAAGATAATGAATAACTTCTAGATGTCCAAAAGACAGTTATGACTAAATAAACTACACTGTATGCTTGAAATTTGTATAGAGAATTAATCAGCAATTTAGCACACAGACAAATATGGCAATGATGAAAATGTATAAAGATGTTCAACAACCTGACTGGTGATTGTTTGGTTCTGGTCAAGGGACTGAAATGTATATTTTACATATCAAAGCAGACCCGCCAATCATGGTACCCAGGCCAGCTCTCCCAAGCTGGTGAGGGGGTCGGGCTACCTTTCCCTCTTTCAAGACCTTGGGGCCCAGCTCTCCCACCTTTGAAGGCAGCAAGGAGCTGTGGAGGGCTGTCTCTCCCTCATCTAAGCTACTCCATGGCAGATTGGGGTGGGATCAGCTCTCTCATGCTCATGCCTTTGGGCCTGCTTACCTGCACCCCAGTCTTCAATGTCAGCCCTGCTGTGTTGCCCAGGTGAGGAGCAGGGCCAGCCCAGCCTAGTGCCTCAGGTGGCAGTCAGGACCAGGGACATCTGTGTTAGCTTTGGTGGTGGTATCATGAGTCCGGAACACCAACACAGATCCCGCTGCCCCAGGACCATTGATCCAGATATCGACCCATGCAGAAGCATTGGCCCAAATATTCCCATGGCTTCGGGTGACAGCGCAGGCTGCTCAGCTGAACATGTTTTGCCTCAACAGCATGGCCCTCAGATATCACATGGTTTCTGGTGGTGGCCCAGACCACGGACAGACATCTGCTTGACTTTTGGTTGAAACTTGGACCACAGACCCAGCCTTGGCCTTTGGTAGCAGCCTGGGCCAGGATTTCACCATGGACTCCTCATATCTGTGTGTTCCCCACTGCTCTTGAGCTCACTAGCTTTCCCCACAGTGTATGAAACCCTCGTAGCAGGCACTTGAGTGTCTTCCCTTTCACAGCAGGTATTTTTAAAAAAGTGAATCTTCTGGATTTTCCCACTTTGGTATTAGATAACTGAAGTTCAACGACTATTCACATGTATCTTCCTAAAGTTAGAGGTATGTGGGGATCTCAGCTTGATTGACTTAGTCAGACATGGCTTTTAGTTTTCTTCTTCAGAGCAAAGCAGAGCTAAACTAACTTTCAAAAGCACCTTTTCTCAAAACACATAAAATGTATTGAAAATACATGTCCCACGACAAAAATAGGAATGGTACAATATCTTAATTAAAAACCTACATAGCAAAAATCCTTGGCTTTGTATATAAACATCTATTTTATGGTGTCCTAGGAGCAGGGAGAAGTAAGGTAAGGGTCATCTGCCTGACAGATGCTGACTCCAGTGGAAATGTGCCTCAAGGAATTTGACTCCTTCACTGGAGGTCATTACTGTGTACCATCTGTTTTCTTCCTTTCTTCCTTTCTTTTTTCATTTCATTTCATTTTCTTTCTTTCTTTCTTTCTTTCTTTCTTTCTTTCTTTCTTTCTTTCTTTCTTTCTTTCTTTCTTTCTCATCTTCCTCCTCCTCCTTTTCTTCCTCCTCCTGGAAGAAAGGAAGGGTTATTTTGCTTATAGTTTGAGGGAATAGTCCATCATGGCGACGAAGGCATGGCAGGTATGTGAGGCAGCTGGTCACATTACCTCTGTACTCAGAATGTTGGTGCTTAGCTGGCTCTCTCCTTTCAAAATTCCTTTTCATTTTTCCTCGTCATAATATTTTTAGTAATTATTTGGGAATTTCACACAATGTACCTCTCTCACACTCTTTCCCCATTCCTCTCATGCCCGCTCCACCCCACCCCAACCCTATGAAGAAAAACACTCCAAGTCCAATTTGTATTGCTCAGATACTCATTGCAGTGGCCGTGACCCCCCACCCCACCCCCACCACCCATGGTCCCCTTCTCCAGTCAAAAGCCATCAACTGTGAGGAGCTAATTATCACAGTTTTTCAGGACTCTTTTCTATAGCTTCCTGTCTAGACTTTTTCTTTTTTCCCTTGGGGTTGGGGTGGGGCTGTCATAGAGACCTTCAATGCCTCTCATTCTTTGTACACCGTTATGATACCACAGCAAAAGAAGCTTCCTTAACCATAGCAGGCAGCACAGAATGGATTTCCACATTAGGCAACAGCACAGAGCGTGGACATCTATACGGACCTCAGATATCAACAATGCCTGGGGTGGCTGCATGGACCACTGATATCAGCATGCCTCCTAGCTGTAGCTCAGATCCTGAATATTAAGATGGCTTTTGGGAGCAGAACTGACCCTGGAGGTCTTCTGAGGAGACCCTGTCCAGAAAAATAAACCATTGTCCATCTTGGGTATTCTGTTATTACTCAGAGCCAGGGTGATCATGAAGCTGGGCAATGTGTATGGAGCTATAGTTTTTGAGGTCCAGGTTGCTGCCCACCATGGTACCAGCCCTATTCAGTATCAATATGCTCCCCGTCCAACTCAGCCTTTTCTTACTGCCTTTGTGTAGAGTTCCACCACTCTCCACCGTGCATGGATTGCTACGTTCTTTCATCTTCCCCACCTCTCCATTGCATATTTTCTCCTCAAAGAGGCATTGCAAACTGCAGTGCGTCGCACGTATCTATTATTACCCAAATAGCTTTACAAGCAAATACTCACTGCAACAAGTCATTAGTCTAGTCTGTGGTTTCTGAAGCACCACGAATACTGGGGTATCATTGAGACTCACGTCAGGCTGCTGCATGCTGAATACTGGACACCTCCCTGCTCTAGGAACCAGCTGCCCTGCCGGCTCCCTGGCATAAATGGTGTGGCTCCATGCTGCAGGTACTGTCTGTCGGTTAAGTGGTGGCACAAGACTAGCAGGCTGCAATGGGATGAAGTGGCCTGGTTGTGGGTCTAGCCACCCAGCAGCCCGAAGACCAGCCCTACTTGGTAAGGACATACTCCCTTGTCCTCTACAGCTGTGCTCCTGAACCTGTCACCACCACTTCAGTAGTTTCTCCTCTGGTACACTCCTTGAGCCACCATCGTTTTTTACAATTCCATAAAACCACTTTTTCAAAGCATCTTTCCATAAGACCCATATTTAAAAAAGTTCTTCCAGAGATGCTGGGCACTCTGCAGGTTCATCTTTTACCTCTGCATTTCCTGGCAAAGCCTCTATGGGTCTCTCAGATTCCTTGGAGGGGCCCAAAGCCTGTGGGTTTTGGTGGCTGATGCTGTCATGAATAGAGTTCATCTATTTCCTTTCTAAACATGGCTTGTTTGTTTCTGCCTATACCGGGGTCACAGGATTAAGGGCTGGTGTTTCCCCAAAGTTGTAATGAATGCTTCCATTTCTTCTCCATTTTTTGTCAACAGTTTTAATAAACCACTGACCACAAATGAGCTTCCTCTCCCACTGAGGCCAGACAAAGCAGCCCAACTAGAAGAACATATCCCACGTGTAGTCAGCGGCTTCTTAGGATAGTCCCCACTCAGTTGTTCAGGACCCACATGAAGACCAAGCTGCACATCTGCTACCTATGTGCAGGGAGGCCTAGGTCCAGCCTGTGTATACTCTTTGGTTGGTGGTTCAGACTCTGAGAGCCTCAATGGTTCAGGTTAGTTGACTCTGTTGGTCTTCCTGTGGAGTTTCTATCCCCTTCAGGGTCCACAATCATCCTGAGTGAGGTATCTTAGTCCCAAAAAGACATGCAAGGTAGGTACTCACTTATACGTGGATATTAACTGTAAGATACAGGTACCATACTGCACTCCACAGACCCAAAGAAGGGAAACAAGAAGGTGGTCCAAGCAAGGAAGCTTGAATCTCACATAGAAGGGGGAATAAAATAGTCATAATTGACAGTTGGAAGGAGGGAACTTGGGGGTGGGGTGGGAGAGGGGTCAGGATCAAGTGTGAGGAAGGACAGGAGAGATGGCTGGAAGGCCATGATGAATGGAAATCTGCAACTGATGGGGGAGAGAAGGTGGGGTCATCTCCAGGATGAGACAGAGACCTGGGATAAGGGAGGCACCCAAGAATCACTGGGTGTGACCTTAGCTGTGACTCAGTACACTAGGGATATGGAACCTGAAGGTGCCACCTCCTGTAGCCAGGCAGGAACCCCAGTGGACTGATAGAAATACCAACCCACCCACAAAACTGTCAACCCAAAACTTATCCCGTCTACAAGAAATACAAGCATGGGGGATAGAGCAGAGACTGAGGGAAAGGCCAACCAATAACTGTCTGAGGTTGAGACTTAATCCATGGGCAAGCATCGATCCCCAACACTATCAATGATACTCTGTTATGCTTGCAGACAGGAACGCATTGTTCTCTGAGAGACTCCACCCAACAGCTGACCCAGACAGATACAGACCCCCATAGCCTAGCATCCACCTTATTTGCAAAAATGATTGTTAGAGGCAGGACACATTCCTAATCACTAGGGATAACAACTAAACCAGCCCAGGATCCTGTCCTACCTCCCATCAGATGATCGCGTGTGTAAGAGGTATAGACAGATGACAGGTTTAATTGTTTTCCTTAGGGATCCTTTGAAGATAATGATGGAGCTGTGTTTCTAGAGCAGTTACTGCTGCTCAAAAGACCACAGTGATGGGACTAGGTTGTTTTGCAGACAAATCTATCATATCTCACACCAGAGGCCATAGGTACTTCCCTAATTTGTTCATTATGTGATTGGCCTGGGATGGAGTAAACCAACATGCTGGGCACCAAGTATGGTAAATGGTGTAGAAGGTAGGAGGACTGAGGCAAATACTTGTAGTTTGCTTATTCAACAATGCATGGAAGGTCTACATTTACCCCTCTGGTTAGGAAAGAGAGAAGTAGATTTACTATATATATATATGTATATATTGTATACATATCTCTATCTATGTATCTATCTATGTATCTATGTATCTATCTATGTATCTATCTATGTATCTATCTATGTATCTATCTATGTATCTATGTATCTATGTATCTATGTATCTATGTATCTATGTATCTATCTATCTATGTATCTATCTATCTATCTATGTATCTATGTATCTATGTATCTATGTATCTATGTATCTATGTATCTATGTATCTATCTATCTATCTATCTATCTATCTATCTATCTATCTATCTATCTATCTATCTATCTATCTATCTATCTATCTATCTATCGTGGTGTGTGTGTGTGTGTGTGTGTGTGTGTGTGTGTGTGTGTGTGTGTATACCTGTCATGTGTTGTAGGTTCACAGAGAGGCTAGAAGAAGGCATTGGTTCCTCAGGAGCTAAAGTTGCAAGAAGTTGTGAGCTACCCAACATGGGTACTGGGGACCAAACTCTGATCCTCAGAGAGAGCAGCAAGTGCTCTTGTCTGCTGAGCCATCTCCTTTGCCCCAGATTTGGTTTATATGATGTAAAATAATAGCAATTGACATTCACTGAGTATTGATCATTAGTGTTGGTTTTAAATAACTTATAAAATACCAGTTGATCTAGACTATAGGAAACCTGATGCAAATCACAATTAGGATGGGACAGAGTCATGATTTGACCTCAGTGCTCCCAAGCACAAGTACTTGGATGTTTCACTTTATACCATATCAGTTAGGGTGTGTATGAATGGGTGACAAGACAGATTTCCCATGATTCTGTTCCTCTTTCATGCTGTGTATGTTCAGCTTTCTGGGTTTCCTACTCTGGTCATACGTGGGGTAGTTTTCTCTTCATAACGTAAAAAGCTTGGCGCTTTGTAAATTTCTTCATATTCCCTTAACGTCTCCAAAGACTGGTGGAGCTGTAGAGTGTGCACTGATGACGGTAGGTGCAATCAGAGCCACAATTAGACAGCGATTCACATTATGTAAAAGATTCATCATTCCGATTGATGCAGAATGACACGCCATCCCGCCTGGCACTGATTGCCGAATCCTTAAGTCTTAGGGGTTTGGTTATAATCACTTTTAGGCAAATGCCTTTCCAAAGTGTCATTATGGGTAATCTGACATGGTATATTTGTGTGTGAGCATGTGTGTGTTATTGTGACAGAATTTAAAACCCATGGTGTGGCGGAATCAGCACAGAATCACTACCTTCATTTGACTGTGACATTTTAGCCTATTTTAACCCACACGTGTGTGATGTTTCTGGGTAGATAACTGCTCCTACTGGACAGCTCCTTCCAAGTGGGATCATGGGCAGGAAGGGAGTGTTTTTGTTTTGTCTCTCCTTCTTTGTCCTTTGTGGGTCAACCTGAAGTTGTCTCCCATTGTGTAAAGCATGAGGTTGATGAGCTGTCCTCTTAGAGGCACTGTCCTGGGGCAATACAAGTGGCTTTATAACTTGTTGTTCCAAATATTCAGGACAAGCAACAGGGCAGTGATCTTTTTATCTCAGTTATCAGATATGAGCAGTGCATTCTCTGTAGATTCATAGTACATACAGAGGGTTTATGGAGCCCCTTCTTTATTCCCCCTCCATTCCAGTCTTCTTTCCTCCCACCCTCCTTCTCTGGCTCTTTTCCTTCATTCTTCCCTTTTTCGTGCTTTCTTCCTCTCTTCCTTTTTCCTTTCTTTTTCTGTGAAATATGGTATAAATCCATTAATTTTTAGAAGTTAAAGTTCAGTTACTTGAAACATCAGAGAAAGCAACAGCTAAATACTTGTCTGGAAAATGCATCAACGACTCTATTATGGAAAAGGAAGTAATTTTCATGTGAGAAAAAAAAAACCAAACCTCCATGTTCTTGAGTAGACAGAACTGGGTGGGTGAGGGGGTCTGTTTTGAGCCTTATAAATAGAGAAGAATAATGAAGGTGGAAAATGAATTATAAGACAGCAACATGGCTAAGTAAAAGTTTCCTCTGTAATCATATGTCATTTTGGAAAAGAAGACAAATAATGTTTATGGCTTTGAACTTTGGAATATTTAGCCATTCAAAGGCATAGATGGATATCTATTCTTGTAAAAAATGCAGAAATTTTATGTGTGCCCTACTTACTGGAAAAATAAAAACGAATGGGTAAACAGATGGTCTTTCTCAGATTTTAAAAATTTGTAATCATGAATGCATATTAATTGTACAAATTAATGATATTCACTGTGTTATTTCCATACACACACATACAGTTTGTTTGGTCTGTTTATTTCTCTTTTTAACCTTTTAAGTTTGAATCAGTGAGTTGTAGTTAGTTAAAGTAAATTTTTGATTTAGGACCAAGTGTAATCTTAGGTTTATCCATTCTCTCTCTCTCTCTCTCTCTCTCTCTCTCTCTCTCTCTCTCTCTCTGTCTGCTATCTATATTTATCATCTATCTATCTATCTATCTATCTATCTATCTATCTATCTATCTATCTATCTATCTATCTATGTATCATGTTCCTATTATCTCTCTATTTTCTGTCATCTATTTATATCTATCTATCTATCTATCTATCTATCTATCTATCTATCTATCTATCTATCTCTATCAATTATCTATTTATCTACCTACCTATCATCTATCTACCTATGTCTATCTCTATTATTTTATTATCTACTTCTCTTCTCCCTCTCTCTTTCTTTCTTTCATTCTTTCTTTCTGCCATATCTAATTTCTCCCAATTTTTGCCAAAAATTACCACATATGTACAAATGTGTTTAGTTGGGAAGGGTAGCTTTTCTTTTTTAAACCAGACAGTGAGTCTGCATCCCAATGGCATCAAATTGTTCTGCAGGCAGCAACTGAGGGCTCATTTTTGAAAGACAAAATGGAGCTTTGCTTTCTCTCCGTGAGATTATTGGTCCCAAGTGCTGAGTTAACACAAATGAACAATTTAGCTTTCTTCCAGAATATGAATCTTTCTAATTGTGGGTATGAAGATGAAGTGTGAGCTCTGATCCATTGAATGAGGAAGGGCAAGGCTAATATTTTCAGACACTGAGAGAGAATTCCAGGCCAGAGCTCAGATTGAGAAAATTTGGGGAACCTGACTAATGGTGCCATATTCAGTGCTGTCTAATACAATCTTGTGAAAATCTAAAACCTGGTTCAAATTTATTAAAAATCATTATGCCTAATGTGCAGTAGACATAGAGTAGGGCTGCTAGGCATATAGATGACAGAGTGGGCATGGCCATTGCTTTTAAAGGAACATAGATTCTAATGGGAGAGGTGGGTTAACTGGTGGAATTAAAGAGTAATGGTGAAAAAACATATAGATTGTAGCACAAGGGCAAATTCTTAGGGAACAAGGATGGCTAGGAATGGGAATGGGGACTCCACAATTGTACATCCAGAAATATTAATCTGCTCTATGGGTTGGACTATGCAACAGGGAGGCAGAACTGAGAGTCAGAATCACACTAGTCTCGGAAACAGAGTGCACTTGAGCCTGGGTGTATAAAAGCCCTAGACAAAAATATACAGTAAAGTAGTACGAGGGTAATCACGGCTCCTACAGTAAGATCGACATAGTCTATTCCTGTAGGGCATCTGCTTTCTTTTGTCTTTTCCTCCTGTAAAGTGTCTGCCTTATCACTGTGTAACTTTTTAATATCACCAGTTCTCTCTTAAGTTATACACTGGAGATTTGCCCACCATACAAAGTGCTACCAGTTACATGGAAATTAGGAGTTGAATTTTTGATTACAAATGATACTAAATTGTCCTTTCTGAGATGTCATACAAACTCAAATAATAGTGATTTATTGTCTCAGTGTGTGTGTGTGTGTGTGTGTGTGTGTGTGTGTGTGTGTTGTATGTGTATGCAATGTACATATACAAGTATGGTGTGCCTGAGCTCTGCTTTTGAAGGCCAAAGGACATCCTTAGTGTCATCCCTCAGATGCTATACACCTAGTTGATTGAGATAGGATCTCTCACTAGGATCTAGGGCTCACTGATTAGGGTAGAGTGACTAGCCAGTGAGCCTCACGATAAACCTGTCTACTCCACTAGAGCTTGGATTATGTGTTCATTATCACACACAGTGTTTTAACAGTGGGTTCTGAGTACAGGACTCAGATTCTTGTGCTTGCCAGGCAAGCACTTCACTGACTACACTGTCTCTTCAGCCCTTTGTGGTTATGAAGGCTAAGATAAAGGTTTAGACAGGTTGACTGTTTTCTTGAGGTTTGTCTCTTTGGCTTGTCAGTAGCAGTCTTCTTTCTGTGTCTTAAGATGGTACCCATCGTAATGACCTCATGTTAGCTTAATTGTTCCATAAAAAGACTATTTCCCAGTATTACACTGTCTCAGGTATTGGGGGTTAGTGCTTTACCACGTGACTTAGGAGGATACTATCCACATAATCACAGATGACATCACTGAGGCTCCTGCATTTCTTCAGGAGAGCTCTTAGCTCCTCTTGAAACATGATGATGTTCACCAGGTTGTACACGATGTACTACTATAGCCTTTAATTTCCCTGTGCACAAAAGTTTATTGGTTACTTAAGGAATGAGAAATATGTTAGGATGAGTAAAAAGCAAAGAGAACTATTGCAGTTGCCAGGTCTCTGAGAGATGGAGGGCACAGTCAACAAGGAAGTTTGCAGAACAGTTCAACCCTATGCTGTCACGATACTTGGTAAGCCCCAGAGCATTGCAAAATGAAATCCTATGCTTTCTGCTGGGGCAGCCATCTTCCAGTAACTCGACAAAATGACAAACACAAAAGGAAAGAGGAGAGGTATCCGGTATATGTTCTCTAGACCTTTTAGGAAACATGGAGTCGTTCCTTTGGCCACATGTGAATGTACAAGAAGGGTGATATTGTAGACATCAAGGGAATGGGCACTGTTCAAAAAGGAATGCCCTATAAGTGTTACCACCGCAAAACCAGAAGAGTCTACAATGTCACCCAGCATGCCGTGGGCATCATTGTAAACAAGCAAGTTAAAGACAAGATTCTGGCCAAGAGGATCAATGTGCGGATTGAGCACATCAAGCACCCAAAGAGTAGAGACAGCTTCCTGAAGTGGGTGAAGGAGAACGATCAGAAGAAAAAGGAAGCCAAAGAGAAGGGCACCTGGGTTCAGCTGAAGCGCCAGCCTGCACCACCCAGAGAAGCCCATTTTGTGAGGACTAACGGAAAGGAGCCTGAGCTGCTGGAGCCCATTCCGTACGAATTCATGGCCTAATGTATACAAAGGAAATAAAGAACCTGGACTGCAAAGTCTTCTCCTTAAAAAAAAAAAAAAAAGAAATCCTATGTAAGGCATGCTATTGGAATAGAAATGTGTTGAATATTGTTTGAGGAATTCTCACAAAAATTCTTGTGGTAATCTATAAGATACTGTTGAAAGGGAGATGAGTGACTTTTGGGTTGCCCCATGGCCTCCCTGTCTTTAGGGTGAGGAGGATTCTGTGGCTCCCTTGATTGGGATTTCTGGTATGAGTCCAGCACAGACAGAAGGTGAAGGTGAAAGGTGACAAGGGAGATGGGGCCACATTCCCATTTCTTCTAGCCTCTTATATTGTCTTTGTGAGCAGCCCCCTAGCTCCTCTAGGGATTTCTTTAACTAATTGTGTGGGTGCAGTTATCACGTTCCTTTACCTCTGTCCATCCATCTCTAAAGAATTACTTAAGTGACTCTAATTGTTCTTTTGTGTGTGACGCTTTCTGAAGGGACCTTGGCTGATACAGAGATAAGCCTAGTCTTCTTAAGTTATTGCAATAAAATATTTGATCCTTACTCAAGTGAGTTATTGATTCCTGCAGATGAAGTGAATTTAAAGCTCCTGGGACATTCTGCTTACAGGTGAAGCTGCTAAGATTCAGGGATGAGACGTGACTCTAAGCACGGGAAAAGCTGACTTTGTTAGACACTGAGAGAATTCCTCTGCATCCTCCTGCAGAAGTAAGATCTGCCCCACCTCACTCTCTTTTCTCCCAGATCTTTGTTTTCCCTCCCTTCCAATACAACTTTCGAGAATGAGACATTGGATTACACCCAAGGCCACTCCAGGCATCTGTAACAACAAATGACTTTCAGCTCAGCATTTTTCTGTTCACATTTTCAACTCTAGGATGAACAGGTAACTTAGTACACAGTCTCCCCAGAATCCCACAGGCCATTTGCTACACAACAAAACATTCTGCTCACTGGACTTTGATGGATGCAAATTTATTCTAAATGAGCCAGACTTTCATTAGCATGTAAACATATGTTGTTGGTGGCAGCTTGCTGTGCCACATGCCAGATCGCATAGGTTGATACCCACTGGACACCCTAGCCTGCTTAGACTTGCACTGCTTCCGGCTAAGGCTCCAGATGTTGTTTTTCTTGCACTACAGGGTCTACATTTTAGCAAAAGGGTCATTTTCTTTCACAAACGAAACCCAAGAAGAAGTGTGGAAAGAACTTGGGTTTCTCTGATGTAGCAGAGGGAGCCTGCTTGTACGTGGAGTCCTCAGAACACTGAAAGGGCCATAGCTCCGTCTTTCTCAGGGTTCAGAGACCCAGTAGGCTGACACAGGTTGGGGTCTAATTCTACTTGATACATTTGCAACAGTTAGAGATATTTTCAAAAGAGTTCTGGGAAGGATGCAGAATGCAACAGAAAAGCTGAGAGAAGAGAAGAAAAGCTTTCTGCTTGCCCCCTATTTGGCTGAAAGCAGTAAACAGATGTATGAAGGCCAGGGCTTGCTTCCCCCTCCTGCCTCAAAGGACTCAGGTTGATCATTGAAGAAATGCTTGACTTTTGTCACCTAGAGACAGCACCAGAGGCATCTACACAATTAACAGACATCTGCTTTCCTGCAAGCCTTTGTTCTCTGACGTCGCGCCCCTTTGTCTGGTTTCCTCTGAAATCTACTGCTTGCTTCTTGAAGAGGACCTATAATCTCCGACTCTGAGTCACCTCTTTGAGAATTACACATTTATTCTAAGGGTGAAGGAAAAGCTTGATTTTCAACTTGCCTGGATTTTTGAAACATTTAGGAGATTGTAAGAGAACACTTCTGAGTGTGTCTGTGAAGACATTTCCAGAAACAACTGGATTGTGAGAAGCTGAACTCTCACGGTTTAATCCATGGATGCATTCAAATGTGAGCGGATCCTTGGGAGATGATAGAACTGTTGTAGGAGGAGCCTACCTGGAGAAAGGGGGTCTCTGGAGGTAGGGCTTTGAAGGACATATCACAGCCCTGATCTCTTCTTGTTTTCAGTAGCTTCTTGGCCACCATTAGTTGAAAAGCTTCTTTTATTAACTCCTATTGCCATGGTATTCTGCTTCACTTTAAACCTAAAACAATGGAGGAGTCTGGCCTTGGACTAGAACCTGCATTCAGAAGTTGAAACAAATTATTCTGCCTTTTTTTTTTAAAGAATTATTTATTTATTTATTTTATGTATATGAGTACACTGTTTCTACTTTTAAAAAATATTTATTTTATGTATATGAGTATATTGTTTCTGTCTTCAGACACACCAGAAGAGGGCATTGGATCCCATTACAGATGGTTGTGAGCCACCATGTGGTTGTTGGGAATTGAACTCAGGACCTCTGGAAGAATAGTCAGTGCTCTTTTATTTTTTCAGAATATATTTCTTTTTTTTAATTGGATTTTTTAAATTTACATTTCAAATGTTATTCCCTTTCCTGGTTTCCCATCTCATCCCTCTCCTCTTCTTCTGTAAGGGTATTCCCTCTCCCCAAACATCCCTCTTCCTGCCCCCCCCATGACATTCCCCTATACTGGGGTGTCCAGCCTTGGCAGGACCAAGGGCTTCTCTTTCCATTGGTGCCCAACAAGGCCATCCTCTGCTACATATACAGATGGAGCCATGGATCTGTCCATGTGCACTCTTTGGGTAGTGGTTTGGTCTCTGGGAGTTCTGGTTTGTTGGCATTGTTGTTTTTATGGGGTTTCAAGTCCATTCAGCTCTTTCAATCCTTTCTCTAATTCCTCCAATGGGGATCCTATTCTCAGTTCAATGGTTTGCAGCTAGAATTCACCTCTGTATTTGACATGCTCTGGCTGTGCCTCTCAGGAGACAACTATATCCAGTTCTTGTTAGCATGCCCTTCTTGGCTTCATCAATATTATCTGGGTTTGGTGACTGGATCCCCAGGTGGGGCAGGCTGTAAATGGCCATTCCTTCAGGCTCTGCTCCAAACTTTGTCTCTATATCCCCTCCTAAGAATATTTTTGTTCTCCTTTTTAAGAAAGACTGAAGCATCTCACTTTGGTCATCCTTCTTCTTGAGCTTCATGTGGTCTGTGGATTGTGTCTTGGGTAATTGGAGCTTATGGGCTAATATCCACTTATCAGTCAATGAATGCCATTCCTGTTTTTCTGTGATTGGGTTACCTCACTCAGGATGGTATTTTCTAGTTCCATGTGTTTGCCTATGAATTTCATGAAGTCATTGTTTTTGATAGCTGAGTAGTACTCCATTGTGTAGATGTGTGATTGGGTTACCTCACTCAGGATGATATTTTCTAGTTCCATGTGTTTGCCTATGAATTTCATGAAGTCATTGTTTTTGATAGCTGAGTAGTACTCCATTGTGTACATGTACCACATTTTCTGTATCCATTCCTCTATTGAAGGGCATCTAGGGTCTTTCCAGCTTCTGGTTATTGTGAATATGGCTGCTATGAACATAGTGGAGCATGTGTCTTTGTTGTATGTTGGAGCATCATTTGCGTAAATGCCTAGAAGTGGTATAGCTGGGTCCTCAGGTAGTGCAATGTCCAATTTTCTGAGGAACCTCCAGACTTATTTCCAGAGTGGTTGTACCAATTTGCAATCCCACTAACAATGGAGAAGTGTTCCTCTTTTTCCACATCCTCGCCAGCATCTGTTGTCACCTGAGTTTTTTTTCTTAGTCATTCTGACTGGTGTGAGGTAGAATCTCAGGGTTGTTTTGATTTGCATTTCCCTGATGAGTAAGGATGTTGAACATTTCTTTAGGTGCTTCTCAGCCACTCGATAATCCTCAGCTGAGAGTGTTTTGTTTAGTTCTGTACCCCATTTTTTCTCCATCTTTATTAAATTGGGTATTTCTTATTTACATTTCAATTGTTATTACCTTTCCCAGTTTCCAGGCCAACATCCCCCTCACCCCTACCCCTTGTACCCCAATTTTTAATAGGGTTATTTGTCTCCCTGCGGTCTAACTTCTTGAGTTCTTTGTATATTTTGGATATAAGGCCTCTATCTGTTGTAGGATTGGTAAAGATCTTTTCCCAATCTGTTGGTTGCCCTTTTGTCCTAATGACAATGTCCTTTGCCTTACAGAAACTTTGCAGTTTTATGAGGTCCCATCTGTTGATTCTTGATCTTAGAGCATAAGCCATTGGTGTTTTGTTCAGGAAAATTTCCTCAGTGCCCATGTGATTGAGACTCTTCCCTACATTTTCTTCTATTAGTTTAAGTGTATCTGGTTTTATGTGGAGGTCCTTGATCCACTTGGACTTAAGCTTTGTACATGGGGATAAGAATGGATTGATTTGCATTCTTCTACATGCTGACTTCCAGTTGAACCAGTACCACTTGTTGAAAATGCTATCTTTTTTTTCCCCCACTGGATGGTCTCTCCAGCCCATCGTTCTGGCTTTTAAATATGTTCTTTTGGGTATTTTCAAAACAACATTACACATGAGTATATTTTGATTGTTTGTGTGTGTGTGTGTGTGTGTGTGTGTGTGTGTGTGTGTGTGTATAAACAGTACATGTGAATTTCTGTATCACCTGTTGACTTCACTTGGGTTTTCTAAGACAACACAATCATTCCCGAAAGAAGTATTATTTGCTAAATATAGTTATGCATGCTATTAAACTCTGTTTAATTTTTTATGGCTCATCTGTATTTTGTTGGGACATCCACCCATTAGCTTAAGGTAAATGGAAGGAAAAATCACCATACTTCCTAAGAGCATTGTTTTAAGTGTAATGTACTCTTTTGTGGATAACTTTTAAAGTAATATACATACATGAAAATGTAAAACAAAGGGAATATAGTGATTATGATGGTTTGAATAAGAATGGCTTTCAATAGGCTCATATATTTGACTGTTTGATCACCAGGGAGTAGAACTATTTGGAAAGGATTAAAGGATTAGTCCATAGGCCTTGTTAGAAGAAAAGGGTCATTGGGGATGAGCTTTGAGGTTTCAAAACCCCACACCAGGTTGGGGATCACTTCGTGTTGCTGCCTACAGGTCTGGATGTAATTAGCATGCTCCAGCCATGCCCCTGATGTGATGACAATGGAGTAAACCCCTAAAACTGTAAGCAAACCCTCACTTTAATGGTTTCTTTTGTAAGAGTTGCCTTGGTCATGGTGTCCCTTCACAGAAATACAACAGTGACTAAGTCAGTGAGCAACAGTAAGATTTTAGGTCAAAACTATATTGTACCCACAAATAAAGATGTTAAGAAATTGTCTCCATCAAATATTAATTCTTTTTTCTCATAGACATTCTCATTTTTAAAGATGTTTTCCATTGGAATATCATTTCTAGTTTTTTCCCCTCTGTGCTTCCTTGCAAATTCAGGAGAACATGAAGTTTTCAAACATATTAAAGTGCACAGACTTACCTCATTAGGAAGGAGAACCGTAGCAACATAGAAGGACTAGAGGTAGACACAAGGGCAGGAAGAAAATGAAACACATGGAAAGCTTTTGCTTCTGAGTTCCTTTGCAGCTGTTCAGCCTTGTACCTTTTTCTCTCTTTCCTCACTGCCCAGGCTCCTTTGAAGATCTCTCTTTTTATTCTATAGAACTCAAGTGTCTAACATTGGTTTTGTAATATAGTAGCCATTCACTTATTTGGTCAATAGTTCCTAAATGTATTCAATAGATACTGAAAATATCATGATTAACCAAGATGGCCATGGTTAGTAGTCCTATGTATTAGCAGTCTGATGTAGAAAACGAATATAAGCTCCAGTAACTGTACCATTGACTTTTCATGGCAAATCAAGGAAAATGTAACAAGAAAAGAAAGATGGGTTTGAAGACACAATGGTGTAAAAAAATTTGATATATCCTGGGATGAATGTTAAAAAAAATGAAGAATGCATTCTGGATGAATGAAAAATAGAGGTTAGTTAGAAACCGAGTGAGTGTTCACAGTAGTTCTAAAAGAGGGAAGAATATGTGTAGAATGCCTTCTTCAGGAGGAAACCCATTTTCAAGAACACCCTGGAGAGACCGGATGTATAAGATGATGATGAAGAATGTAAGTAGAGTATTATATATTCTTAGACATTTTGTTCTTTATCTCACTACTGTAGTTATTATGGTAGTTATAAAGTAGGCAATATATAATATGTTTCAAAAGTGATTACATGGTCAAATATACTTTTTTTTTGGTTCTTTTTTTCGGAGCTGGGGACCGAACCCAGGGCCTTGCGCTTCCTAGGCAAGCGCTCTACCACTGAGCTAAATCCCCAACCCCCAAATATACTTTTAATAGTTGATACATACTGTGGTGTTTCCAGAAGCCACAGCAGGTCCATACCATGAGAGAACTCGTATGCAGGCTCTGGATTTCAGGTGATAATGTCTTGATATAGGTTGATAAATTGTAATAAGTCTTCCACTCTAGCAGAGGATGTGTTTGTAGGGGAAAGTATACATGTATGAAGGCAGGTAGTATATGAGAGATCTTTGTAGCCCTCATTTAGTTCTCCCCCAAGCCCAAAGCCACTCTAAAATTGTTGTCTTTACAAATAATTATAAAAAATCCAACACTCTCTCTAAAATGAGAAAAACAAACATAGAAACAAAATTTGATCATATTGGGTGGTTTGGGACAGAAAGGGAGAAAAAAAAATGATTGGATTTACTCTCTTATCAGAAACAACTTAAATGAGCCTCCAAGGTTTGATGCTGAGGTTGTGCAGTGGAGTGTGGAAGAAAGAACAACAGACAGCATCCTGTGATTTATCACACTTGCTCTCTTGAGAAGGTTTCCTGAATGTGGTGAAAGACAAGGAAGGGAAGCACAGTCCTGAAGTCCCCATTAAATTAAGAGCCCAACCTATACCATGGGAAAGATAGGAAAATGAAAAAGAGCACAGAAGTGGGCTAGAGTGAAGAACTGAGGTCCACAGAGCATGAGCTCAGGCTATCTCTTTAGTGTGCTTCTGGAATGTTTAGAGGACTCCAGAATGATACACATACGACCAGACACCAAACCAGAACGAAAAATACTGCTTGAATGGAATAGTCATACGTAGCTGGCGATGGTGCCTATGCCTACTAGTGATTGTAAAACTCACTATGTCTTATTAAGAAATTCCGTTTTTT
This sequence comes from Rattus rattus, assembly GCF_011064425.1. Lineage (NCBI taxonomy): Eukaryota > Metazoa > Chordata > Mammalia > Rodentia > Muridae > Rattus > Rattus rattus. Next base: position 20,695,916 of record NC_046167.1, read on the forward strand.
TTTCTCCCTCAGGTGTGGAACAATGCTGACTCTACAATTAATATTTCTATCTTCTTAATATATGAGGGCTTCTGCCTGTTCTTTTTGCATCTTGTTTTGTCATATTTGATTGTTGTCTCGTGGAACACTGCTTGTTTATGAAGGAAAATGGAGGGGAAGTGGATCTGGGTGAGAGAGAAGGATCTGATGTGTGTGGGGGAAGCTAATAGGAGTGGAGGGGGAAAACTGTGTTCAGGATGTAATTTATGAGAGAAGAACCTATTTTCAACAATAATAATAATAATAACAACAACAATAATAAAATAGAATAATCCCCAAAACACAGTCCAAAATAAAGAAAAAATTAGATGTTTCCTAGTAATCTACTACACCCTAGAAACAAATGTCCTTAGAAAATTTTTGTAGAAAAATTCTCTTTTTTAATTCTTTTTTCTTCTGTTGAGACAGTGACTGTGACAGGCAGGTTCTCCTAATTCCACTGCCATTAGTGTGGTCAAAATTAGACAGAACAAGTGAGTGACTACACTTGCCACATTGACTCTACATAGAAAACACAATTTTGGGGGCAGAAGAGATGGATCAGCAGTTAAGAACACTGAATGCTCTTTCTGAGGACCCAGGTACAATTCTCAGTACCAGGATGGTATCTGAAACTGTCGCCATGTCTATCTCAGTTGATGTCAGTTCTAGGAGATTTGACATCGTCTGGCTTCTCTGAACCTGCATGCACATTACGCACAGTCATGCATTCAAGTAAAACAGCACACACATAGTTGTTTTTCAATTTCAAAAAATTGGGGGAAAAAGTGGTTTTGGAAAGAAGATGTCCTGCAAGGGTGGGTTTTGTAACCTGAAATATTCCCCCTTTTTATTCTCTTTAAAACTATATAAAATCATTCTGTTGCAGTATTATTAATATGGAAATCACATTACTATATAGGAAATAAAGTCTGGCTTTGAAAATAAAAAAGTATTATTAGGGTATAAATACATTCAGTACCCAACAGAACCAACTGACCAACCAAGTTACAAAGTTTGAAATTGCTAAAGAAATTACCACACATTCAGAGAAGGAAACTATACACTGTATAATGACAGTCAGATTCTCAAATGGAATCAGAAAAGACCCAGGTGACTGAATTAGGAGATGAGAACATTTCACTACCATTCCCATCATGTTGCGCCTTTTTTTTTAGTCCAGTTTTTCTGACTCTGTCTTCTGTCACGCTATTTTCTCTGCTGGATGTACCGTTATCAAATGTATACATATTATTTGAACATATTCTTTAGAGAACAACTCGTATACCAATTCTACTGAGTTGTTCAAGATTCTGCCACATCGTCTTGTATGCTATGATAATCCAATGACAGTATTATTATTCAGTGAGTATTTGTTTTGTCTTAACTCTATTAATAATAATTTATCTGAGGGCAAGGGTGAGATTCCATTCACTTTTCTTTCTCCCCTAACACAAGTGAGTGAGCATTGTGTAAAGTCACATTGGGAGCCCAGAGAGGTGGCTGTGGCAGTAAAGTGCAAAAATGTGCTGGTTGTGCAAGTATGAGGAACTGACTGCAGTGCTTAGTAGCCACATAAAATGCCAAGATTGGTGGTGATACCTGTAGTCCAGTGTTCATTGGACAGAGACAAAAGGATTCCTAGAGCTTCCTGAGAAGTCAGTTCATCCAAATTGGTGATTCCAGGTCAGTGAGAGAGACACTGTTTCAAAAAGTAAACTGGGGAGAGACTGAGGAAGAGACCTAATCTGTACACACACACACACACACACACACACACACACACACGTACATGCACACACACGTTCATGCACACCCACACACATGTCAAATTGAGTAATTTGTTGCACATTTACATATGGATGAAAAAGAAGTAATTGGCATATTCCACTATAATCAATAAATATTTAGGCAACAGAGACATAGCATCAGCTATGCTAATCAAACCCATGTCAACACATGGTTTTATTATGTACATAGCAACCAAGATACCAAATACAATGGAAAAAATGACCCAGGTTAAACATTTATCACTAAGAGATGGATTTAGTCTCGACTGTAGTCAAACAGGCTCTAGTAAGTTCAACAAAATACATTGTAATGAATTTTAGCTGAAGCAGGCCAAGCCTTTAGCATTCCTGGAAAAGAGCACACATATCTTGAATATATTTGTTTAACATTTTCTTTCCTGATTCTCTTTCTGAAGGGCTGTAGACTCTGCTGATCTATGGCCTTAAGGGGAGAATTACAGCTGAGTCCATATCCTCTCAATATTTTTCAGACAGTTTATATTTTTCTAGAGTAAATTTCCACCATCAATAATTCTCTAGAGTTTATCCTACCAGGACCATTGTCAACACAGAACACTGTTTATATAAGGACAGTATTCAAATTTATGATTACAGGAAATCTGATTCTTGACTATCATTATTTTTGTATATATCTATTTATATAACTTTTATCAATTTTATTTTTTGATAATTTCATACATGTATACAATGTATTCTGTTCACTTTCACCATTCAAATTTTTCTGTCTTCCACTCACTCCAGTCAACAGATTTTCACCTTACAAGTCCCTTTTAACAGTCAGGCCTCTTTGTTTAATCTTTTTATCCACTGAGTTTAACTAGGGCCATCTGTGTAATCAAGAGGTTTGAACTATTCCTTGGGGCCTCCTGGGCACACAATTTCAGACAATGACTATCTCTACCCTGGAACCTACAAGTATCCAATAGTTGAGTAGGTTAGTATAAGTCCCTTCCTCATCTATGATTTACTGATGACAGGCCTAATTGTGTGCAGGCAAATAGAATTACTGTGAGATCATTCTTGAAATATCCATATTGTCATGGCCAGGGGAAGTCATGTTGAATCTTCTGGTATTCATATATATATGTATATATATTATATTCTGGTATTCATATATATATATATGTGTGTATATATGTATATTATCATACTCCTTGAGCCTTAGAAGGGATGTCATAAAGGTCCTAAATAGGGCTGAGCACTTGATTGTCATTTATTATCAGTGCCATGAGCATCCCTAAGTCTCTGTATTGATCACAGTTCATTTTTTACCCTCCCCTACACTCAGCTATTAGCTACTGGTGAGGTCCAGGGAAGAGGAAGTCATTGTCTTAAGCTGTGTATCAACAGGTGAGTCCATCAGGTTCCCAAGCATCACTTGAAATTAGTGATCACACATATGTCCTGGTTAAACTCAATGGGTCACATGACAGAACAAAACCACATGAATAGGAGAAAAAGATTTGTGAGGAAAGAGGGTTCATGGGTAGGAGGGAGATAGGAGAGAGTGGTTGGTGAGAGTAACCAGAAGGCTGGGCCTATTGGTTATTATTATTGAATATTGAATACATTCTCATAGAACCCATTCACTAAATGGTACTATCAACTCTGTTTTACTGATGAGGAAACTGAGAATCAGAGAGGCCAAGATTTTGAAATAGCAAATCTAATAGTCACACTAGGATTTGAACCTGACTAGTCTAATCTAAAGTTTAGGCACCTGTCTGTCTGTCTGTCTTTCTCATCTATCATTTCTCTCTCTCTCACTCTCTCTCTCTTATCTATCTATCTATCTATCTATCTATCTATCTATCTATCTATCTATCTATCTATCTATCTATCTATCTATCTATCTATCCATATATCATCATACAAATGGGTATGGGTATATTCATCCCACATTCATGTGTAGGACAAGTTAGAGGACAACGTGCAGGTTTAGTTCTCCTTTCTACCAGGCGGTTCCTGGGATTGAACTCACTCAGGTTATCAGATGTGGTCCTAAGCACCTTTACCCACTACATCATCTTGCCAGCCACTTTCCTTCAAGTTTACAGCTCTTTCTGCTGTAGAACAAGCAGTTATAGCATAAGCCTTCATGTGTAGCTGATAACAAAGCACAAACACATGCGACTTAAGCACGAAGATATGTTGTAATTATGGCTTGCAGTCACTTAACGTCTCCACCTCTATTTTGAGATAAGGTTTTATGGAAGACTGGTGTAAGATTGTAGGATCTTTCTTGGAAGTTTAATGGCAGAAGATTGGAAAATAAACTGACTGTGGGGTAGAGGAGAGTAGGCAGGGACTCATGAGTAAAGAAGTCTTCCAGGCTAGTCTCTAATTCACTATGTAGTCAGGATTCTTTCCCTGTCTCTAACCACTTCCTGAATGCTGTAAATTCAGGTGTTCCTTACCACACCCCTCTCAGGACCTTGTGTTTATTATAGTAAAGAGGTAAGACCCCATAAAATTCATAAGAATAGAGTTAGATTTCATGTAGAGAACCCACCTGGGAAGGTGTTATAGCTGGAAGTGAGGCCTTCTATTCCTCACTGTCATATCTGTTTCCTCCACCCAGCACCTATTACTCATCAGCCTGTGTTGGACAGGGTCATGGTTACAGTGCCCCTAAATGACTGAGCTGAACAAGTGTGGCTTTGTCTTATCTGGATTTCTTACTGCCTCTTTTTCTAGAGTTTCTTAGACTCTCTGAGACTTTATAATTAGACGGTTGATCATAACAGTGCTTATTTTGAATATCATATCCCTGATGAGGTGTAAGATTCTAGGATCTTCCTTGGAAGTTTAATGGCAGAAGATTGGAAAATAAACTGATTGTGGGGTAGAGGAGTGTAGGCAGGGACTCATGGGTAAAGAAGTCTTCCATGTCCACTGCAGTGCACTGGAGTGTTGAGTTTTGTGTGCTCTTTGCAGGCTGACCTCTGTCTTTAATGGAAGGGTGGAGTCTCTTTCTATTATGAAATCAGAGCACTGGCGAGTGTCAGCCTCCAGGTCATCCATGGAGCTCCATGGGCCTTCTGCAGTGACCAGTTAGTCTTCCAGCAGCTTCTGTGGGGAATGAGCTTGTGGGTGTTCTCCATTCTGTTGACTCTGCAAATGGAATGCAGAAAAGAGCAAATTATCACATTAGATTCTTAGCTCTTGTCTTTTAAAATGGGGATGTCCTTGTGCAAGTCTGTGCTGAGGGACTTTATCATTCTGCTAGATCCTTCTAAGGGGAAACTATTGGAAATAGGCTGAGGTCTAACTCTCTGTTTTGCCTCTTTTATCCTTCCTTTCTTCTTTATTTTCTCCCCCTCTTCCCTCTTCTTGCTGTTGCGCCGAACATTCATGTTTAAAAACAACTTTCTGACTCATCTTCTGTCTTTTTGTGTAATATGTTTCCCAAAGTAGATTAATTGCGAAAACAGATGTGCCTATAGATATTTGACACATGGACTTTCAGAAAGGATGATTTACTGTGCATATTATCAAGTGTGGCTTGGCGGTATCCCATAGTCCCAATTAGACCCTGGGAGAGATGGTGTTAGCACAGAGGCTGCAGCAAGCCTGAGATGGAAAGGTCTAATATCTGCACCAGGGAGTGGACTGAAGAGGGTGACTGCCAATTGTTGAAAATAAAGAAGTATGGTTCATTTGCAAAAAGACTTTAGAGTTAATTCAGGTTGTGCTTATCTTTTCAAGGTCTGATAGACTCAGGGGAAACATTTCTCATGGGAAAGCAATAGTATCTGGGTATCATCTTTAAAAGGTTGTAAGCACAACTCGATAGTATAAGTTGGTAAAGCTTATCAATGCTCTTTACTCTAGATGGTGACGGGTGATCTTTGTGGTCAGTGCTGAATCGAACTAGATTTTTGGGCTGACAAGAAGGGTGATGGGCAGAGGCCAAGCATGACAACATGTTAACCTTTAGCTATGAGGTCATGATCTTTGTGCTAGAATATGAACTTGACTGGGAGAGGGCAGAGAAAGACTCCAGTTATTGCAGGGAGTGGGCTTGGGCAAGGACCAGTTATGGATATAGGAATTAGAGAAATCCTCTTCTTGGAGTACAGGTACTGTCTGCTCTGTGATATATAGCACTTCTACATATCTTGGTTTGAGAAGGTGGAAGGCACAAGATGAGGTTTGAAATACGACAAGATTTTCTATTGTAAACCTAAACCCACCTATATACTTCAGTCGAATGGTCTCCAAGTCACCAAGACTATATTTGATGAGTTGGCCAATCTAAGCAGACTTCAACCTCTGAAAGAGATAACAGTGCTGTAACTTACTGCTTCTCCTAGAAACATTGGCAATGGAAGAACATGAAAACATGTGAAACTCCTAATACTGCATCTTTTAATGCTTCTCTTCAAATATGTGGCACCAACCCTGGGCATGAGTTTCAGAAGGTGGGGCTGGTCTTGTGCCTCAGATGTCCTTTGTTTCCGAAGCCTGAGTCATATAAGTGAGCGGCATTTTGTTCTAAGAATGAAAACTTGCAATTTGCAAGAGTGGGCAGACAGATTTTGTTAAATTTCTTGGAGAAGAAGATGAAGAGATGGCTCAGCGGTTAGGAGCTCGCATTGCTGTTGCAGAGGACTGGAGTTTAGTTCTAAGCTCCCAAGTTGAGCAGCTCAGAACCTTCTATAACTCCAGAAGATTCTCCTGGACTCCATGGAGACCACATGCACATACACAAACACACTCTCTCACACACACATAGTAGATACACAGTTAACACAATATTTTAGCAATCCCTGTAGCAATGCTAGCTGTGGCAGTTTTTCTACAATTTGACTGGGAATGTGACTACTCATTTGTGTCCTCTGCAACAAGGGGGCTTGTTCCCTTGCAGTGACAGAGAACCCTGCCATTCACTTCTGCTTTCACAGCAGTTCCCAGAAAAGCATGTCATTTCCTCAGTTATCATCATTAGTCTCTTCAATAAAACTCCTTAAGTATTCCATAAACTGAATTTAAGGCTGTCCAGGGAACTTCCTGGTATCCATCCATCTTCTCTCTCCCTTTCCTTTTATATATTAATGATTAGTGGCTATGACATTGAGGCTGTTTCTATTTCTTCTTTCCCCACATAGAGTAGAAAACCTCTCATACCTTTAAGATGAAATAAATGTTCTTGATGTGTTTTGGATGTGCTACCCATCCTATCATGGCAACACGATTCTTTCCATATTTATTTATTATTTTTAAAATCCCTTTATTTTTACTGATGTGCACGCATCTCACTTTGTGTGTGTGAGAGCCTATGTGTGCAGGTACACAAGAGGGCATCAGATCTCCCAAAGCTGGAGTTATAGGGGGTTCTTAGCTGTGCAGCATGGTGTTAGCATTTGAACTCTGGCTGTCTTGTGGGATCATCAAGAGCTCTTAACTGCTGAGTCATCATCTTTCCAGCCCTATCTAAAATTTTCTATTCTAAAGAGAGAAGTAGCATTTCTTCCTAACAGTTATGTTGTACAAAGGTGCTGATTGTCCTATCCATATCCTTTTCCCCAAATGATTTGAAAAAATAACTCTCCCTTTACTTGTAATGTTTATTCATTCCTAGGCTTTTCATTACAGCTATCAAGGCATTCTCTTCTAGCTGAAGGTACAATTGCCTACATTTTAGACCCTACTAGATTCTATTCTATTGTCTTTCTTACTTTTAACATATTCTTTGAGAATTCTACACATGTATACCACTTTTTTGTGATCCTTCCCTTTCAAATATACTTTTAAGTTTTGTCTTCTCCCTAGAGTCACATTAGCGACACCCATATACTCGTCATGTTGGTTCATCCACTGTAGATGGTCAACCTATCAGTGAACACAACTGCAATTACAGTCAAATTTCTCTCCCAGCCATCAACTGTCAATAGATCATTAGCTAGTGGTAGTAGCTCACAGGCTAGGAGATTCAGATTGATAGATTGGCTTAATCTCACACAATTCTCAGGCAGGCTACTGTGTGTTTTTTTGCATGTGGATACACTGTAGCTGTCTTCAGACACACCAGAAGAGGGCATCAGATCCCATTACAAATGGTTGCGAGCCACCATATGGTTGCTGGGAATTGAACTCAGGACCTCTGGAAGAACAGTCAGTGTTCTTAAGCGCTGAGCCATTCCTCCAGCCCTAGTGTATATTTTTCTATTTCTGTTTATTAGAGTCAGGTCTCATCGAGTGCAGCTCAACTTTGAACTCATCATGTAGCCCAGGCTGGTTACCTACTTTTACCTCCCTTTATGTGCTTGAGCAGATCATAGATGAAGCAGGGGTTGGGGTGGCTCAACTCAAAGCCCTGGATCTGGGCCTGAGTGGTAACTGTGCTGGTCAGTCCATCAGCTCTCCTGTAGTGGATCCTTCCTTTAAGAGCAAAATATTGACCTGTTTTATAAAACCTTGTTCCAAAGGATTGATTTGTTGGTTAGCAAAGTAATGCAACTAAATGATAAAAATATTTGGTATGGATAATGTGTGCTAACATTTATGTCATTTCCCTTTAGCAGCTGCAAACATTTTAGTGACTTAAGCACACGTCTGCAGTGGTCTGTGTTCCTATGATCCTCCTCTCTCAGGAAAAGTCGTCTGCTTCAGGGCAGGTCTGTCTTCACCTTTGTTTGTCTAATTTTCTTATTTCATCAATTTCCTAGTGACAAATGGAGATACTAACATGGAAAGTTTTGTCATACTGCATTCGAAATAATGGAGGGGTAAATCCTGTATGCACCAGGAATATTTCCCAAAATTTTCTCTAATATACATGGCTGCATAGCTTATAACTCTGCCCATAAATCGGCATCATTGCTGGATGTGCTGGACCCCAGCTATAATTCCAATCCTTGGAAGGATGAAACTGGAGAATTGTCATGGGTTTGAGACTAGCTCAAATTATAGAGCTATCCAGGGTCTGCTGAGTTACACAGTGAAACCTGATATCACATACAACCACAACCACAATCACAACTGCCACAACGATCGCCACCAATAAACAAATCCAAACTAGGAAATTAACTAACCAAACAACACCTTTCTATACAAAATATATCAGAGTCTATGACTTGGACCTACCAGATTACTCTGTTCAGATCTCTACATAGCAATTTTCTTCTTTATCTATTTCAGAAAGTGAAGTGAAACCCTAATGATGAAGGGTAATTTTGGCTTAGGTTATTTAAAATTTCTCTCATCTACTATCTATCTATCTATCTATCTATCTATCTATCTATCTATCTATCTATCTATCTATCATCTATCTATCTATCTATCTATCTATCTATCTATCTATCTATCTATCTATCTATCTTCATCATTGTCCTCCACTATCTATTTATATCTGTCTTTCTGTCTGTCTGTCTTTCTGTCTGTCATCTATTTATCTGTTTACCTATTTGTGTGTGTGGTATATACATATGTATACACATTTATCACATGTAAGTGGAGGTCAGAGAGGAATTTGTGGAGTTAATTCTCTTCTTCCATTTGGATACTGGGAATGGCACACATAGTAAACATGCTGGGCAGCAAGAACTTTGACAGTCCAGATTTGGATTTTATACTTAAATCACATTAAAAATTTAAAACTTATATAGGAAAATTACAATGATCCCCAAGGAGCTGTAGAGAACAAAACCCTCTATAGCAGGTCTGAGAAAAACCTTTGATTTCCTTTGATCAGGATTGTCCAAGAGATTCCCCCAAATGTTATATGTCATTATTTTTGATAGCTGAGTATACTCCATCGTGTACATGTACCACATTTTCTGTATCCATTCCTCTATTGAAGGGCATCTAGGTTCTTTTCAGCTTCTGGATATTGTGGATATGGCTGCTATGAACATGGTGGAGCATGTGTCTTTGTTGTATGTTGGAGCATCATTTGGGTAAATGCCTAGGAGTGGTATAGCTGGGTCTTCAGGTAGTGCAATGTCCAATTTTCTGAGGAACCTCCAGACTGATTTCCAGAGTGGTTGTACCAGTTTGCAATCCCACCAACAATGGAGAAGTGTTCCTCTTTCTCCACATCCTTACCAGTGTCTGTTGTCACCTGAGTTTTTTTTATCTTAGACATTCTGATTGGTGTGAGGTGGAATCTCAGGGTTGTTTTGATTTGCATTTCCCTTATGACTAAAGATGTTGAACATTTCTTTAGGTCTTCTCAGTCATTCGGCATTCCTCAGCTATGAATTCTTCGTTTAGCTCTGAACTCCATTTTTTAATAGGGTTATTGGTCTCCATGCAGTCTAACTTCATGAGTTCTTTGTATATTTTGGATATGAGCCCTCTATCAGTTGTAGGATTGGTAAAGATCTTTTCCCAATCTGTTGTCGGCCATTTTGTCCTAACAAGAGTGTCTTTGCCTTACAGAAGCTTTGCAGTTTTATGAGATCCCATTTGTCGATTCTTGATCTTAGAACATAAGCCATTCGTGTTTTGTTCAGGAAATTTTCTCCAGTGCCCATGTGTTCGAGATTCTTCCCCACTTTTTCTTTTATTAGTTTGAGTGTATCTGGTTTTATGTGGAGGTCCTTGATCCACTTAGACTTAATCTTTGCACTGGGTGATAAGAATGGATCGATCTGCATTCTTCTACATGCTGACCTCCAGTTGAACCAGCACCATTTGATGAAAATGCTATCTTTTTTTCCGTTGGATGGTTTTGGCTTCTTTGTCAAAAATCAAGTGACCATAGGTGTATGAGTTCATTTCTGGGTCTTCAATTCTATTCCAGTGGTCTATCTGCCTGTCTCTGTACCAATACCATACAGTTTTTTATCACTATTGATCTGTAATACTGCTTGAGTTCAGGGATAGTGATTCTCCCAGAAGTCCTTTTATTGTTGAGGATAGTTTTAGCTATCTTGGGTTTTTGTTATTCCAGATAAATTTGCAAATTGTTCTATCTAACTCTCTGAGGAATTGGATTGGAATTTTGATGGGGATTGCATTGAATCTGTCGATCACTTTTGGTAAAATGGCCAGTTTTACTATATTAATCCTGCCAATCCATGAGCATGGGAGATCTTTCCATCTTCTGAGATCTTCTTCAATTTCTTTCTTCAGAGGCTTGTAGTTCTTATCATACAGACCTTTCACTTGCTTGGTTAAAGTTACACTGAGGTATTTTATATTATTTGGGACTATTATGAAGGGTGTCGTTTCCCTAATTTCTTCCTCGGCTTGTTTCTCTTTTGTGTAGAGGAAGGTTACTGATTTATTTGAGTTAATTTTATACCCAGCCACTTTGCTGAAGGTGTTTATCAGGTTTAGTAGTTCTCTGGTGGAACTTTTGGGATCACTTAAATGTAATATCATTTCATCTGCAAATAGTGATATTTTTCACTTCTTCCTTTCCAATCTGTATACTTTGATCGTTTTTTGTTGTCTGATTGCTTTGGCTAGGACTTCGAGAACTGTATTTTATAAGTAGGGAGAGAGTGGGCAGCCTTGTCTAGTCCCTGATTTTAGTGGGAGTTTTTCTCCATTTAGTTTAATATTAGCTACTGGCTTGCTGTATATGGCTTTTACTATGGTTAGGTATGGGCCTTGAATTCCTATTCTTTCCAGGACTTTTATCATGAAGGGGTGTTGAATTTTGTCAAATGCTTTCTCAGCATCTAATGAAATGATCATGTGGTTTTGATCTTTCAGTTTGTTTATATAATGGATCATGTTGATGGTTTTCCGTATATTAAACCATCCCTGCATGCCTGGGATGAAGCCTACTTGATCATGGTGGATGATTGTTTTGATGTGCTCTTGGATTCGGTTTGCCAGAATTTTATTGAGTATTTTTGCGTCGATATTCATAAGGGAAATTGGTCTGAAGTTCTCTTTCTTTGTTGGGTCTTTGTGTGGTTTAGGTATAAGAGTAATTGTGGCTTCATAGAAGGAATTCGGTAGTGCTCCATCTGTTTCAATTTTGTGGAATAGTTTGGATAGTATTGTTATGAGGTCTTCTATGAAGGTCTGATAGAATTCTGCACTAAACCCATCTGGACCTGGGCTCTTTTTGGTTGGGAGACTTTTAATGACTGCTTCTATTTCCTTAGGAGTTATGGGGTTGTTTAACTGGTTTATCTGTTCCTGATTTAACTTCGGTACCTGGTATCTGTCTAGGAAATTGTCCATTTCCTGCAGATTTTTAAGTTTTGCTGAATATAGGCTTTTATAGTAAGATCTGATGATTTTTTGAATTTCCTCTGAATCTGTAGTTATGTCTCCCTTTTCATTTCTGATTTTGTTAATTTGGACACACTCTCCGTGTCCTCTCGCTAGTCTGGCTAAGGGTTTATCTATCTTGTTGATTTTCTCAAAGAACCAACTTTTGGTTCTGTTGATTCTTTCTATGGTCCTTTTTGTTTCTACTTGGTTGATTTCAGCTCTGAGTTTGATTATTTCCTGTCTTCTACTCCTCCTGGGTGTATTTGCTTCTTTTTGTTCTAGAGCTTTTAGGTGTGCTGTCAAGCTGCTGATATATGCTCTTTCCTGTTTCTTTCTGCAGGCACTCAGCGCTATGAGTTTTCCTCTTAGCACAGCTTTCATTGTGTCCCATAAGTTTAGGTATGTTGTCCATTTTCATTAAATTCTAAAAAGTCTTTAATTTCTTTCTTTATTTCTTCCTTGACCAGGTTATCATTGAGTGGAGCATTGTTCAACTTCCAGGTATATGTGGGCATTCTTTTCTTATTGTTATTGAAGACCAGCATTAGCCCGTGGTGGTCTGGTAGGATGCATTGGATTATTTCTATCATTCTGTTTCTGTTGAGGCCTGTTTTGTGACTGATTCTATGGTCAATTTTGGAGAATGTACCATGAGGTGGTGAGAAGAAGGTATATCCTTTTGTTTTAGGATAGAATGTTCTATAAATATCTGTGAAGCCCATTTGGTTCAAGACTTCTCTTAGTCTGTCTATGTCTCTGTTTAATTTCTGTTTCCACGATCTGTCCATTGATGAGAGTGGGGTGTTGAAATCACCTACTATTATTGTGTGAGGTGCAATATATGGTTTGAGCTTAGGAAGGTTTCTGGTTCTTTTTTTTTTTTTTTTGGTTCTTTAGGAAGGTTTCTTTTATGTATGTAGGTGCCCTTGTATTTGGAGCATAGATATTTAGGATTGAGAGTTCATTTTGGTGGATTTTTCCTTTGATGAATATGAAGTGTCCTTCCTTATTTTTTTTGATGACTTTTAGTTGAAAATTGATTTTATTCGATATTATAATGGCTACTCCAGCTTGCTTCTTCAGACCATTTGCTTGGAAAATTGTTTTTCAGCCTTTTACTCTGAGGTAGTGTCTGTCTTTGTCTCTGAGGTGTGTTTCCTGTAGGCAGCAAAATACTGGGTCCTCATTATGTATCCAGTTTGTTAATCTGTTTCTTTTTTTGGGGGGGGGATTGAGTTCATTGGTGTTGAGATATATTAAGGAATAGTGATTGTTGCTTCCTGTTATCTTCATATTCGGAGGTGAGGTTATGTTTGCATGCTTGTCTTCTCATTGCTTTGCTGCAAAACGATTAGTTTCTTGTTTTTTCTAGGGTGTAGCTTGCCTCCTTGTGTTGGGATTTACCATTTATTCTTTGTAGGGCTGGATTTTTAGAAAGATATTGTGTAAATTTGGTTTTGTCATGAAATATCTTGGTTTCTCCATCTATGATAATTGAGAGTTTTGCTCGATACAGTAACCTTGGCTGGCATTTGTGTTCTCTTAGGGTCTGTATGACATCTGTCCATGATCTTCTGGCTTTCACAGTCTCTGGTGAGAAGTCTGATGTGATTCTGACAGGTCTGCCTTTATATGTTACTTGATGTTTTCCCCTTACTGCTTTTAATATTCTTTCTTTGTTTTGTGCATTTGGTGTTTTGACTGTTATATGACGGGAGGAGTTTCTTTTCTGGTCCAATCTATTTGGAGTTCTGTAGGCTTCTTGTATGTTTATGGGCATCTCTTTCTTTAGGTTAGAGATCTATCATTTTGTTGAAGATATTTACTGGTCCTTTGAGTGGCGAGTCTTCACTCTCTTCTATACCAATTATCCTTAGGTTTGATCTTCTCATTGTGCCCTGGATTTCCTGTATGTTTTGGGCCAGTAGCTTTTTCCGTTTTACATTATCTTTGACAGTTTTGTCGATGATTTCTATGGAATCTTCTGCTCCTGAGATTCTCTCTTCTGTCTCTTGTATTCTCTTGGTGATGCTTCTATCTATGGCTCCTTGTCTCTTCCTTTGTTTTTTTTGTCCATGGTTGTCTCCCTTTGTGCTTTCTTTATTGTTTCTATTTCTATTTTCAATTCTTCCACCTGTTTGCTTGTGTTTTTCTGTAATTCTTTCAGGGATTTTTGTGTTTCCTCTTTAAGGGCTTCTACTTGTTTACTTGTGTTTTCCTGCATTTCTCTAAGGGAGTTCTTCCTGTCTTTCTTGAAGTCCTCCATCATCATGATCACATGTGATTTAAAATCTAGATCTTACTTTTCTGGTGTGTTTGGATATTCAGTGTTTGCTTTGGTGGGAGAATTGGGCTCCAATGATGCCATGTAGTCTTGGTTTCTGTTGCTTGGTTTCCTGCACTTGCCTCTCGGCATCAGGTTGTCTCTCTTGTTACCTTGTTCTGCTATTTTTGGCAGTGGCTTGACCATCCTATAGACCTGTGTGTCAGGAGTGCTTTAGACCTGTTTTCCTGTTTTCTTTCAGCCAGTTATGGGAACAGAGTGTTCTGCTTTCAGACGTGTAGTTGTTCCTATCTACTGGTCTTCAGGTGTTCCTGTGTGCGTGTGTCCTGAGTCCACCAGATTGGTCACTTGGAGCAGAAAAGTTGGTCTTGCCTCTGGTCTTGGACCTGAAGTTGCTCCTCGTGGCTGGGTTTCAGCTCTCCATGAGGGCAACAACCAGAAGGGTCTGCCCCTACTTCTGGGTCCTTGTGCGCAGGGGGTCCTGATGGCACTAGATGTTTTCATCTAGAGTCAGAAATATGGTAGAGAGTAGTCTCTTCAGGTTTCCCAGGCGTGCCTGCTCCTCTGAACGTCTAGCTCATGGTATTTGGGTTCAGGGAGCTCTTTGATCGAGTCCCTTCAGATCCAGGCCCAGTCTGGACTGCAGGACTCCTACAGCTTGAATGCCCCTATCTTCCTGTTCCCAGAGGCCCTATACAGTTTCCTCTTGGGCTTGGGATGTGGGCAAAGGTGAGCAGAAGTGGCGGTCTCTCCTTCCCTGCAGTCTTAGGAGTGCCCACACGTCTGGGCAATGAGCTCTCTCTCCCACAGTGTTTGGGAGCAAGGACCTGTGGGCCGGGATCAGCCATGTCCTTTTTTAAAAATAAAATTAGGGTTTTATTTTAAATTAAATAATTAATTATTTTAAAAAATAATTTGATCTTTACCGATGCACTTTACCTCCCACTCATGGCGCTCCTCCTAGTCATCCCTTTCCACAATCCTTCCTCTATCCCCCTTCACCTTCTTCTCTGTGCAGGAGGGGCTTCCCCTGGCTATCCCCCAACCTCTGCACTTCAAGTCTCTGGGAGGCTAGGTGATTCCTCTTCCCCAGAGGCCAGACAATGTAACCCAGCTAGTAGAACATATCCCACATGCAAGTACAGGGAACAGCTATTGGGATATCTTCCCTTCAGTTGTTTGAGACCCACATGAAGACCAAGCTGCACATTTGCTACTTATGTGTGGGAGGCATAGGTCCAGTCTGTGTGTATTCTTTGGTTGATCTTCAGTGTCTAAGAGCCCGGAGAGTCCAAGTTAGGAATACTGTTCATCTTACTGTGGATTTCTTATCCCATTCGGGGCCCATAATCCTTCCTTCTATTCTTCCGGATGGGTCCCCAGACTCCATTCACTCTTTGGCTGTGGGTATCTGCATTTTCCTCCATCAGCTGCTGGTTGGAGCTTCTCAGACAGCTATGTTAGACTCCTGTCTGCAAATATAGCACAGTATCATTAATAGTGTTAGGGATTGGTGATTGCTCATTGGATGAGTCTCAAGTTGGGCCGGTTATTGTTTGGCTCTTCCCTGAGTCTCTGTTCATATCCCCATGAACTGTACTTTACTGTAGTTCAGATAAATTTTGGGTTGAAAGTTTCGTGGGTGGGTTGGTATCTCTTTCCCTACATTGGGGTTCCTGCTTGGCTACAGGAAGTGATTTCTTCAGCTTCCATATCCTTAAGGTTGTGAGTCCCAGCTAAGGTCATCCCCATTGATTCTTGGCCTCCTCCCTTATCCCAGGTCTCTGTCTCATCCTGGAGATGCCCTCCATCTCCTCAGCCCAATCAGTTGCAGATTTCAATGGCTATTTGGCCATTTCTACTGTTCCTTCGAATACCTGATCCTGAACTCCACGCATTGCCCTCATCATTCCTTCTTCCTCCTACTTCCCTCCCTCCATCTGCTCCCATAACTATTTTATTGCCCTTTCTAAAGATTTATTTATGTATGAGTATATTGCAGCTGTCTTCAGACATACCAGAAGAGGGCATCAGATCCCATTACAGATGGTTGTGAGCCACCATGTGGTTGCTGGGATTTGAACTCAGGACCTCTGGAAGAGCAGTCAGTGCTCTTATCCACTGAGCCATCTCTCCAGTTCCCTTTATTGCCCTTTCTATGTGAGATTCAAGCATCCCCACTTACGCCTTCCTTCTTGTTTAGCTACTCTGAGTCTGTGGAGTTTAGCATGGTACCTGTATTTTATGGCTAAGGTCCACTTATAAATGAGTACATACAATGCATATCCTTTTGGAACTGAGTTACTTCACTCAAGTTCCATCCATTTGACTGCCAATTTTATGATGTCTTTGTTTTTCATAGCTGGATAGTTTTACATTGTGTAAATATACCACATTTTCTTTACCCATTCTTTAGTTTAGGAACATCTAGACTGTTTCCAGTTTCTCACTAGTACAAATAAAGCTGCTATGAACACAGTTGAACAAGTGTTTTTGTGGGATGTTGGAGCCTCTTTTTGGGTATATGTCCAGGAGTGGTATAGCTGGGTTTTGAGGTAAAACTATTCCCAGTTTTCTGAGAAACTGTCAAATTGAGTTCCAAAATGGTTGTACTAGTTTGTACTCTCACCAGCAATGAAGGAGCGTTCCCCTTGCTCCACATCCTCATCCAGCATGTGCTATCTCTTGAGTTTTTGAGTTTAGCCATTCTGGTTGGTGTATGATGCAACCCCAGAGTTGCTTTGATTTGCATTTTCCTGACGACTAAGGACTTTGGATATTTCTTTAAGTGCGTCTAGGCCATTTGAGATTCCTCAAAATGGCATCTCTCTCTCTCTCTCTCTTTTTCCATTTTTATTAAATTGGGTATTTTTTATTTACATTTCAAATGTTATTCCCTTTCCTGGTTTCCTGTCCATCAGCCCCCTAACCCTTTCCCATCCCCTTCTATAAGGGTGTTACCCTCCCCATCTATTCCTCCCTTACTGTCCCCCCAACAACCCCCTACACTGGGGGGGTCGAACCTTGGCAGAACCAAGGGCTTCCTCTTCCACTGGTGCCCAACAAGGCACATACGCTACATATGCAATTGGAGCCCAGGGTAGTGGTTTATGTTGTGGTTTGCCCTGGAGTTATGTATTTTGATTCTAATTCCACTGGCCCAAGGACAGCTGCCTATTCATGTACTCAGGACTCAGGCGACTTCACCAGAACCTTCTCCCCATTTAATTTGTAAAATACAGGTGAGGGTAGGTACAGGATAGAAGGAGGACTGTCATTGGATGAGAAGGAAGGATGGGTGGGAGAAAAGTTTTAAGGAAGAGGAGGGGACTGGAACAGAAAAGAAGAAGAGACAGGAGGGACAGAGGGAGAAGCAGCTGTGGAGACAACATGGAGGCTGATATTAAGATTCCACTGTGTGGGTGCCCGTGGGGGAGGGCCCAGAAGCGGCAGGACCCCTGCGCCTGAGACACCGCCGGAACCTGAAGGAAACAGACCGGATAAACAGTTCTCTGCACCCAAATCCCGTGGGAGGGAGAGCTAAACCTTCAGAGAGGCTTACACGCCTGGGAAACCAGAAGAGACTGCTCTCAGCACACACATCTCAGACGCCAAAGGAAAACACCAGAGGCCATCTGGAACCCTGGTGCACGGAGGCTCCCGGAAGGGGCGGCGCAGATCTTCCTGGTTGCTGCCACCGCGGAGAGCCCGTGGGCAGCACCCCGCGAGCGAACTTGAGCCTCGGGTCCACAGGTAAGACCAACTTTTCTGCTGCAAGAAAGCGGCCTGGTGATCTCGGGACACACAGAGGCAGAATTCCTCTAGGACCGGGCACGTCCTGTGTTTACCAGAAGTCCCACACCCGCGGATCCCGGCCTGCAGCAGCTCTCTGCTCCCAGAACCCGTGGGAGAGAGACCTCACCGCCTGGTCAGGTGGGCACGCCTGAGGCTGCAGAGCGGAAGAGACCACCAACACTGCCCACCCCTACCCACATCCCTGGCCCAAGAGGAAACTGTATAAGGCCTCTGGGTGCCCGTGGGGGAGGGCCCAGGAGCAGCAGGACCCCTGCCTGAGACACCGCCGGAACCTGAAGGAAACAGACCAGATAAACAGTTCTCTGCACCCAAATCCCGTGGGAGGGAGAGCTAAACCTTCAGAGAGGCAGACACGCCTGGGAAACCAGAAGAGACTGCTCTCTGCACACACATCTCGGACGCCAGAGGAAAACACCGGAGGCCATCTGGAACCCTGGTGCACGGAGGCTCCCAGAAGGAACCTGACCTGCCTGGTGCACTCAAGACACAGGCCCACAGGAACAGCTGAAGACCTGTAGAGGGGAAAAACTACACGCACGAAAGCAGAACACTCTGTCCCCATAACTGGCTGAAAGAAAACAGTAAAACAGGTCTACAGCACTCCTGACACACAGGCTTATAGGACAGTCTAGCCACTGTCAGAAATAGCAGAACAAAGTAACACTAGAGATAATCTGATGGCGAGAGGCAAGCGCAGGAACCCAAGCAACAGAAACCAAGACTACATGACATCATCAGAGCCCAATTCTCCCACCAAAACAAACATGGAGCATCCAAACACACCAGAAAAGCAAGATCTAGTTTCAAAATCATATTTGATCATGATGCTGGAGGACTTCAAGAAAGACGTGAAGAACTCCCTTAGAGAAACACAGGAAAACATTAATAAACAAGTAGAAGCCTACAGAGAGGAATCGCACAAATCCCTGAAAGAATCCCAGGAAAACACAATCAAACAGTTGAAGGAATTAAAAATGGAAATAGAAGCAATCAAGAAAGAACACATGGAAATAACCCTGGATATAGAAAACCAAAAGAAGAGACAAGGAGCTGTAGATACAAGCTTCACCAACAGAATACAAGAGATGGAAGAGAGAATCTCAGGAGCAGAAGATTCCATAGAAATCATTGACTCAACTGTCAAAGATAATGTAAAGCGGAAAAAGGTACTGGTCCAAAACATACAGGAAATCCAGGACTCAATGAGAAGATCAAACCTAAGGATCATAGGTATAGAAGAGAGTGAAGACTCCCAGCTCAAAGGACCAGTAAATATCTTCAACAAAATCATAGAAGAAAACTTCCCTAACCTAAAAAAAGAGATACCCATAGGCATACAAGAAGCCTACAGAACTCCAAATAGATTGGACCAGAAAAGAAACACCTCCTGTCACATAATAGTCAAAACACCAAACGCACAAAATAAAGAAAGAATATTAAAAGCAGTAAGGGAAAAAGGTCAAGTAACATATAATGGCAGACCTATCAGAATCACACCGGACTTCTCGACAGAAACTATGAAGGCCAGAAGATCCTGGACTGATGTCATACAGACCCTAAGAGAACACAAATGCCAGCCCAGGCTACTGTATCCTGCAAAACTCTCAATAAACATAGATGGAGAAACCAAGATATTCCATGACAAAACCAAATTTACACAATATCTTTCTACAAATCCAGCACTACAAAGGATAATAAATGGTAAAGCCCAACATAAGGAGGCAAGCTATACCCTAGAAGAGGCAAGAAACTAATCATCTTGGCAACAAAACAAAGAGGAGAAAAGCACACAAACACAACCTCACATCCAAATATGAATATAACAGGAAGCAATAATCACTATTCCTTAATATCTCTCAACATCAATGGCCTCAACTCCCCAATAAAAAGACATAGATTAACAAACTGGATACGCAACGAGGACCCTGCATTCTGCTGCCTACAGAAAACACACCTCAGAGACAAAGACAGACACTACCTCAGAGTGAAAGGCTGGGAAACAACTTTCCAAGCAAATGGTCAGAAGAAGCAAGCTGGAGTAGCCATTCTAATATCAAATGAAATCAATTTTCAACTAAAAGTCATCAAAAAAGATAAGGAAGGACACTTTATATTCATCAAAGAAAAAATCCACCAAGATGAACTCTCAATCCTAAATATCTATGCCCCAAATACAAGGGCACCTACATACGTAAAAGAAACCTTACTAAAGCTCAAAACACACATTGCACCTCACACAATAATAGTAGGAGATTTCAACACCCCACTCTCATCAATGGACAGATCATGGAAACAGAAATTAAACAGAGACGTAGACAGACTAAGAGAAGTCATGAGCCAAATGGACTTAACGGATATTTATAGAACGTTCTACCCTAATGCAAAAGGATATACCTTCTTCTCAGCTCCTCATGGTACTTTCTCCAAAATTGACCAAAAAAAACGGGCCTCAACAGGTACAGAAAGATAGAAATAATCCCATGCGTGCTATCGGACCACCACGGCCTAAAGCTGGTCTTCAATAACAATAAGGGAAGAATGCCCACATATACGTGGAAATTGAACAATGCTCTACTCAATGATAACCTGGTCAAGGAAGAAATAAAGAAAGAAATTAAAAACTTTTTAGAATTTAATGAAAATGAAGGTACAACATACCCAAACTTATGGGACACAATGAAAGCTGTGCTAAGAGGAAAACTCATAGCGCTGAGTGCCTGCAGAAAGAAACAGGAAAGAGCATATGTCAGCAGCTTGACAGCACACCTAAAAGCTCTAGAACAAAAAGAAGCAAATACACCCAGGAGGAGTAGAAGGCAGGAAATAATCAAACTCAATGCTGAAATCAACCAAGTAGAAACAAAAAGGACCATAGAAAGAATCAACAGAACCAAAAGTTGGTTCTTTGAGAAAATCAAATAGATAGATAAACCCCTAGCTAGACTAACGAGAGGACACAGAGAGTGTGTCCAAATTAACAAAATCAGAAATGAAAAGGGAGATATAACTACAGATTCAGAGGAAATTCAAAAAATCATCATATCTTACTATAAAAGCCTATATTCAACAAAACTTGAAAATCTGCAGGAAATGGACAATTTCCTAGACAGATACCAGGTACCGAAGTTAAATCAGGAACAGATAAACCAGTTAAACAACCCCATAACTCCTAAGGAAATAGAAGCAGTCATTAAAGGTCTCCCAACCAAAAAGAGCCCAGGTCCAGACGGGTTTAGTGCAGAATTCTATCAGACCTTCATAGAAGACCTCGTACCAATATTATTCAAACTATTCCACAAAATTGAAACAGATGGAGCACTACCCGAACTCCTTCTATGAAGCCACAATTACTCTTATACCTAAACCACAAAAGACCCAACAAAGAAAGAGAACTTCAGACCAATTTCCCTTATGAACATCGACGCAAAAAATACTCAACAAAATTCTGGCAAACCCGATCCAAGAGCACATCAAAAACAATCATCCACCATGATCAAGTAGGCTTCATCCCAGGCATGCAGGGATGGTTTAATATCTGGAAAACCATCAACGTGATCCATTATATAAACAAACTGAAAGAACAAAACCACATGATCCTTTCATTAGATGCTGAGAAAGCATTTGACAAAATTCAACACCCCTTCATGATAAAAGTCCTGGAAAGAATAGGAATCCAAGGCCCATACCTAAACATAGTAAAAGCCATATACAGCAAACCAGTGGCTAACATTAAACTAAATGGAGAAACTTGAAGCAATCCCACTAAAATCAGGGACTAGACAAGGCTGCCCACTCTCCCTACTTATTCAATATAGTTCTTGAAGTTCTAGCCAGAGCAATCAGACAACAAAAGGAGGTCAAGGGGATACAGATCGGAAAAGAAGAAGTCAAAATATCACTATTTGCAGATGATATGATAGTATATTTAAGTGATCCCAAAAGTTCCACCAGAGAACTACTAAAGCTGATAAACAACTTCAGCAAAGTGGCTGGGTATAAAATTAACTCAAATAAATCAGTAGCCTTCCTCTACACAAAAGAGAAACAAGCCGAGAAAGAAATTAGGGAAACGACACCCTTCATAATAGACCCAAATAATATAAAGTACCTCGGTGTGACTTTAACCAAGCAAGTAAAAGATTTGTACAACAAGAACTTCAAGACTCTGAAGAAAGAAATTGAAGAAGACCTCAGAAGATGGAAAGATCTCCCATGCTCATGGATTGGCAGGATTAATATAGTAAAAATGGCCATTTACCAAAAGCGATCTGCAGATTCAATGCAATCCCCATTAAATACCAATGCAATTCTTCAAAGAGTTACACAGAACAATTTATAAATTCATCTGTAATAACAAAAAACCCAGGATAGCTAAAACTATCCTCAACAATAAAAGGACTTCAGGGGGAATCACTGTCACTGAACTCGAGCAGTATTACAGAGAAATAGTGATAAAAACTGCATGGTATTGGTACAGAGACAGACAGATAGACCAATGGAACAGAATTGAAGACCCAGAAATGAACCCACACACCTATGGTCACTTGATTTTTGACAAAGGCCAAATCCATCCAATGGAAAAAAAGATAGCATTTTCAGCAAAATGGTGCTGGTTCAACTGGAGGTCAACATGTAGAAGAATGCAGATCGATCCATGCTTATCACCCTGTACAAAGCTTAAGTCCAAGTGGATCAAGGACCTCCACATCAAACCAGACACACTCAAACTAATAGAAGAAAAACTAGGAAGCATCTGGAACACATGGGCACTGGAAAAAAATTTCCTGAACAAAACACCAATGGCTTATGCTCTAAGATCAAATGAAAAAATGGGATCTCATAAAAACTGCAAAGCTTCTGTAAGGCAAAAGACACTGTGGTTAGGACAAAATGGCCGACAACAGATTGGGAAAAGATCTTTACCAATCCTACAACAGATAGAGGCCTTATATCCAAAATATACAAAGAACTCAAAAGTTAGACCAAGGGAGACAAATAACCTATTAAAAATGGGGTTCAGAGCTAAACAAAGAATTCACAGCTGAGGAATGCCGAATGGCTGAGAAACACCTAAAAGAAATGTTCAACATCTTTAGTCATCAGGAAATGCAAATCAAAACAACCCTGAGAGATTTCACCTCACACCAGTGAGAATGGCTAAGATCAAAAAAACTCAGGTGACAGCAAATGCTGGCGAGGATGCGGAGAAAGAGGAACACTCCTCCATTGTTGGTGGGGTTGCAGACTGCTACAACCATTCTGGAAATCAGTCTGGAGGTTCCTCAGAAAATTGGACATTGAACTGCCTGAGGATCCAGCTATACCTCTCTTGGGCATATACCCAAAAGATGCCCCAACATATAAAAAAGACACGCCCTCCACTATGTTCATCGTAGCCTTATTTATAATAGCCAGAAGCTGGAAAGAACCCAGATGCCCTTCAACGGAGGAATGGATACAGAAAATGTTTTACATCTACACAATGGAATATTACTCAGCTATCAAAAACAATGACTTTATGAAATTCATAGGCAAATGGATGGAACTGGAAAATATCATCCTGAGTGAGGTAACCCAATCACAGAAAAACACACATGGTATGCACTCATTGATAACTGGCTATTAGCCCAAATGCTTGAATTACCCTAGATGCCTAGAACAAATGAAACTCAAGACGGATGATCAAAATGTGAATGCTTCACTCCTTCTTTAAAAGGGGAACAAGAATACCCTTGGCAGGGAAGAGAGAGGCAAAGATTAAAACAGAGATGAAGGGACACCCATTCAGAGCCTGCCCCACATGTGGCCCATATACATACAGCCACCCAATTAGACAAGATGGATGAAGCAAAGAAGTGCAGGCTGACAGGAGCCGGATGTAGATCGCTCCTGAGAGATACAGCCAGAATACAGCAAATACAGAGGCGTAATGCCAGCAGCAAAACACCGAACTGGAATAGGACCCCCTGTTGAAGGAATCAGAGAAAGAACTGGAAGAGCTTGAAGGGGCTTAGACCCCATATGTACAACAATGCCAAGCAACCAGAGCTTCCAGGGACTAAGCCACTACCTAAAGACTATACATGGACTGACCCTGACTCTGACCTCATAGGTAGCAATGAATATCCTAGTAAGAGCACCAGTGGAAGGGGAAGCCCTGGGTCCTGCTAAGACTGAACCCCAGTGAACTAGACTGTTGGGGGAGGTCGGCAATGGGGAGGGGTGGGGAGGGGAACACCCATAAGGAAGGGGAGGGGGAGGGATGTTTGCCTGAAACCGGAAAGGGAATAACACTTTAAATGTATATAAGAAATATTCAAGTTAATAAAAAAAAAAAAGAGGTAGGTAGTAATAATGTGATACGGCTATATTGCATTTATTCTTGCTTATACTATTGTTAAGATTAGACCTACCAGAGACAAGAGGTCAATAGAATAGAAAGTAATTTGCCAGATATCTAATATGGCACAATTCAAAATTGCTAGTTGAATATTTTGAGTGTGACAGTTATCCTAAGCTAGACAACACACACTGGTGATATACAATGAAACGTCACAATGTAACCCATAAAGACATACAATTACAACAACTAAAAATCAAAAAACAAAATGTAGCTGAGGCTGTAACATGGCAAATTGAAGGCTTAGATTCAATCCACAAGCACTCTTTCATCTGAACTTTTAATGTGGAACTCTAATTGAATTTATTTTAGTGGGTGTACATTATATACATGCACACATGTATACACACACGTATATACAACTTCCACAGAGTATCAGAAATTTGACAGGATCTCTTCTGTAATTCATATGAATTACATTATTTCCTACCAGAACTTAATCAGGCAATAACTTGATATCTGACCAGGGAAACTATTTGAAATATAGTAACTACCTGAAGGTCAAATGCCCGTGCACAAGGTCAGTCACAAGGCTCTTGGAGGCTTGGAGCTATTTCCTAAGCAATACTATGACCAAAGAGTCCAGCAATTGCTGTGGTTCGCCCTGTGGTTATCTGTATTTTGATGCTAATTCCACTGCCCCAAGGACAGCTGCCTAGTCACTACTCAGGAATCAGGTGACTTCCCCAGAACCTTCTCCCCACTGAATTTGTAAAGTACAGGTGAGGAGCAGGTACAGGATAGAAGGAGGCCTGTCATTGGAGGAGAAGGAAGGATGAACGGGAGAGAAGTTTGAAGGAAGAGGAGGAGACTGGAACGGAAAGGAGACAGGAGGGAGGGAGAGAGAAGCCGTGGCAGGACAATGGAGGCTGACGTAAAGATCTCGCTCTATGTATTTACAGGTTGTTTTCAATGTTCTTAAGGGATGGATGGCACTGGGCTTTGTATGATTAAGTGGGCAATTATATCTTATCAATTGAGTCAAAAAAAAAAAGAAAGAAATTAGAAGTGATTTGTTCTAATAAAAAAAAAAAAAAAGATTCCACTGTGTGTATTTACAGGTTGTTATGAATGTTCTTGAGGGATGGATGTGTACTGGGCTTTCTATGTTTAGGTGGGTAATTATAGCTTATCAATTGGGTCTAAGGTTATTGTGTTGTATGTTCTTCCATGTAGTGATTTAAGTGTAAGAAAGTGTATGGCGGCTAGAGACACTGGGCCACTATGGAATTGGGATGTGTGTATCTGGCATGAAAACCTGCCATGGGAACTAGATAGGTAGAGAGATTCCTGCCAGGCTCAGAGAGAGGCCCTCAGCAGAGGGATGGAACAAAGCGGGTGAGAGGTTTTGTTGACTGAGACTTGAGATATGTAAAGGATATCTTGGGGGCACTGTGGTGCCCGACCTAGAGTGAGTAAAAGACAGCATTTTATTTTTTACATTTTTACAACAGTTTCAGTTTCTGGAAGCTCTGGTTGGTTGGCATTGTAGTTCTTTTGGGGTTGCAAGCCCCTTCAGCTCTTTCAATCTTTCCTCTAATTCCCCCAAAGGGAGTCCTGTTCTCAGTTCAGTGGTTTGCTGCTAGCATTGACCTCTGTATTGGAGATGTTCTGACTGTGTCTCTCAGGAGAGATCTATATCCAGTTCCTGTCAGCCTGTACTTCTTAGCTTCATCCATCTTATCTAGTTTTGGTGACTGTATGTGGAGCAGGCTCTGAATGGGTGTTCCTTCAGTCTCTGATCTTACTTTGCCTCCCTTTCACCTCCTATGAATATTTTTGTTCCCCCTTTAAAGAAGGAGTGAAGCATCCCCTTTTGGTCATCCTTTTTGGGTTTCATGTAGTCCGTGCACTGCATCTTGGGTAATTTGAGCATTTGGGCTAATATCCACTTATTAATGAATGCATACCATGTGTGTTTTTCTGTGATTGGGTTAACTCACTCAGGATAATATTTTCCAGTTCCATCCATTTGCCTATGAATTTCATGAAGTCATTGTTTTTGACAGCTGAGTATACTCCATTGTGTAGATGTACCACATTTTCTGTATCCATTCCTCTGTCGAAGGGCGTCTGGGTTTGTTCCAGCTTCTGGCTATTATAAATAAGGCTGCTATGAACATAGTGGAGCATGTGTCTTTGTTGTATGTTGTAGCACCTTTTGGGTTTATGCCCAGGAGAGGTATAGCTGGGTCCTCAGGTAGTGCAATGTCCAATTTTCTGAGGAACCTCCAGAATGATTTCCAGAGTGGTTGTACCAGTTTTCAATCCTACCAACAATGGAGGAGTGTTGCTCTTTCTCCACATCCTCGCCAGCATCTGATGTCACCTGAGTTTTTGATCTTAGCTGTTGTGACTGGTGTGAGGTGAAATCTCAGGGTTGTTTTGATTTGCATTTCCCTGATGACTAAGGATATTGAACATTTCTTAAGGTGACTTTTGGCCATTCGATAAGAGTGTTTTGAGAGTGTTTTGTTTAGCTCTGTACCCCATTTTTAAAATAGGGTTATTTGACTCTCTGGAGTCTAACTCCTTGCTTTCTTTATATATTTTGGATATTAGCCCTTTTTTGGATGTAGGATTTGTAAAAATCTTTTCCCAATCTCTTGGTTGCCATTTTGGCCTAATGACAGGTCCTTTGCCTTACAGAAGCTTTGCAGTTTTATGAGGTCCCATTTGTGGATTTTTGATCTTAGAGCATAAGCCATTGGTGTTTTGTTCAGGAAATTTTCTCCAGTGCCCGTGTGTTTGAGACTCTTCCCCACTTTTTCTTCTATTAGTTTGAGTGTATCGGGTTTGATGTGGAGATCCTTGATCCACTTGGACTTAAGCTTTGTACAGGGTGATAAGCATGGACCGATTTGTATTCTACATGCTGACCTCCAGTTGAACCAGCACCATTTGTTGAAAATGCTATCTTTTTTCCATTGGGTGGTTTTGGTTACTTTGACAAAAATCAAGTGACCACAGGTGTGTGAGTTCATTTCTGGGTCTTCAATTCTATTCCACTTGTCTATCTGCCTGTCTTTGTACCAATATCGTATAGATTTTATGACTATTGCTCTGTAATACTGCTTGAAGTCAGGGGTGGTGATTCCCCCAGAAGTCCTTTTATTGTTGAGTATAGTTTTAGCTATCCTGGGAATTTTTGGTTACTCAAAATGAATTTACAAATTGTTCTTTCTAACTCTATGAAGAATTGAATTGGAATTTTGATGGGGATTGCATTGAATCTGTAGATTGCTTTTGGTAAAATGGCCATTTTTACTATATTAATCCTGGCAATGGCATCTCTTAAAAATGTCAGAGAATCTCCAATCAGGAAGTTTCTTCACCATGGCTGCCTAAACAAAACCGAAACAGGGATGGAAACAATAAATGTGCTAATGTGCACAGAGGAAACCTTTGGGGTTCAAACTGTGAACAAAGAACTAAAGCAACCAAGGAATCCTGAGAGTGGGAGCAAGAGTCTCTCCTAGGGAGAAGTCCTAAATTAGTTACCCAAGACCAGGTAGTCATACACATATGAAATCATATGCACATGAGTAACAGTGTATGGACTGAACCCATTTTTTTTCTATATTTAGTATGTAGCACACACACACACACACACACACACACACACACACACACACACAACTTAAAAAGAATCTACCAGCACTATAGTGATTCAAAAGAAAGCAACACAGTGAGCACACAATTGGTGAGGGAATGAAGGACCCTGAGCAAGTTGGATAGCTCATCAGACTCTCAGTTCATGGACTGATGGAATAGAGAGATTCCTTGCAAGAGGAACAAACCATGGTCAGATCCTAAACGGTCAACAGAGAGAAAACAGATTAGGTAATTGATGAAAAAGATACTGGCAGGCTAGTATTGGCTGCGGAGTGCCTTGTCCTTCTTCCTGATGTCGTCAGGAAGCCTTGCTTACTGAGCTTCACTTCTTACTCCTGAAGATGGCATCCTCCTTCTCCTTTGGTCCTTTTCATTGGTCACTCTCACTGTCACATACCCTACCCTAATGTGCTTATATTCCTATCTGGGCAACTTGAACCCTCTGTTATACCGGGCAGTGATCTTTTTTAAGCAACTAAAAATTTTAAGTGTATTGCAGGGATGTGGAGAGAGTGCTTCTCATTCCCTTTTGGTCAAAGCTTTAAAATTAAGGTGGAGCTTTTCCTAATTGTGTTGTGCATCTGTGACTCATACTGCTTTGACCATAAGATAAGTGTATGGCAGGAAGGGGAAGAGATATGGTGAAAAGTGACATAAACACACACAGACATATCCATGGACTCTCTTCTAAGTGAGAAAAAGCTTGATTTGTATCAATGACAACTGAAGTAGTTCTCTCTAGCACTTCAGGCTCTGATGAGATTTGACATTTTAAATAACATATTTGATCCTGGGTTGAATTAAAGAGCAAATAGAATTAACCTATACGAGATCGGTTTTGTAAATGCCAAATGCTAATCTCTGTTATTACTTAAAATGCCATTATTATTGATAATTGTTATTAATTAAAAAAACCCGTACCTTTTGAAACAAGGGAACTAAAAAGGTCATTGAAGAAAGTAGCAAAAGATGAATTTAGACTTAAAGTTTTGAAGAACCAGTGACAGTTTTGGAGAAAATGTACAGAGCTGAAAGTCTGGGTAAACGATTATAGTCTTTCAAAAGCACTCAAGTTTGAGGGGATGGGAGGTAGTGAGGTCCAGGAGGCTACTTGAAAGGCATGATGATGGACTGAAGCTCATTGGGAATAGCAGTGAGGGGAGCAAGGATATGCGTAACTACCAGAAAAAAAAATTCTAGGGCTTGGCACAAGTGTGTCTTGCTTTGTTCCTATGAAAAACATTACTCTTTCATCTACTACATGACACCAAAACACATTACTTTACATAGTTTCTAAGGGTAAGGAATAATTTATGAGTGAGTTACTAGGCATTGGTTTATTGATCAGGTTAGAGGCAGGATGTTGGCCAGAGCTATTCTCACGTGATGGTTTAAAAAGGTCATAAAGGACTGAGGGCCCTGTTTG
This sequence comes from Rattus rattus, assembly GCF_011064425.1. Classification (NCBI taxonomy): domain Eukaryota; kingdom Metazoa; phylum Chordata; class Mammalia; order Rodentia; family Muridae; genus Rattus; species Rattus rattus. The sequence continues at coordinate 20,725,468 of NC_046167.1, forward strand.
TCTATCACATAGAAGTCTTTGGCTTCAGTTTTCCACAGCTGCCTACACTAGACTTGGTGGTAGTAACTCATTACTCCACCACTCATGTAGTGGAGGCTGGAGGGTCAGGAGTGTAGGGTCATTCTCTGTTGTGAGTTTCAGCCCAGTTGAGGATACAAGAGACTTGGTTTCAAAAAACAAAAAAATTGGTCTGCCTCCATGTCAAGGGGAATTCCCCAGGACCACCAGTGAAAGGGGAGATTTGCGCTTCCTCGAAACTGTTCTGTGACTTCCACATGTATACAGTGATACAAGCACAGCTACCCATGAACACACACCAAATGTAGTGGCTAGTTTTGTGTGTCATCTTGACACAAGCTGGAGTTATCACAGAAGAGGAGCCTCAGTTGTGGAAATGCCTTCATGAGACCCATCTGTAAGGCATTTTCTCAACTAGTGGTCAAGGTGGGAGGACCCAGCCCATTGTGGGTGGTGCCATCCCTGGGCTGGTGGTCTTGGGTTCTATAAGAAAGCAAGCTGAGCAAGCCAGGGGAAGCAAGCCAGTAAGAAACATCCCTCCATGGCCTCTGCATCAGCTCCTGCTTCCTGACCTGCTTGAGTTCCAGTCCTGACTTCCTTTGGTGATGAACAGCAATGTGGAAGTGTGAGCTGAATAAACCCCTTCCTCCCCAACTTGCTTTTTGGTCATGATGTTTGTGCAGGAATAGAAACCCTGACTAAGAAACAAAAAACTTGGCCTGCCTTCAAGACAAGGTGGATTCCCTAGGATCACCAGTGAAAGGAGAGATTTGGGCTTCCTCTAAACTGTTCTGACTTTCATATGTATACAGTGATACAAGCACAGCTACCCATGTACACACACCAAATAAACAAATAGTGTAATTGAAAATATAATTCATTTCTAAGTTTGTTTCTGGGCTACAAGCAAACTTGGGCTCTTGACATGCGAAGGTTTTCTTCAGAGACACTCTAACATGAATTTTACCGTAGAACGTGATGATAAACAAGAGAAAATGCAGAATAATGAGACTTGCCTCCTTTCCTACTTAATATTGGAAACTATGGAGCATACCTTTTCTGTATAATCTTGAAGGATAAGAAGCCACACAAGAATATGACTTTCCAAAGCAAGAGGACTCTGGAGACCAGCTTGCAAGCTGCTTATGTCACAGGGGAAATTTTGCTATGAATGGATGGAGAATTACTATGTTTATGATTGAAGCCAAGCTGGGGAGGGGTAGTAGACTTACAAGGCAATGCTGAGTTCTTTAAGATCAGCTTTGGGCATCTCCACTCACAACACCCAGGTAATAGTCTACTATGCATTGGAGAGGTAAGCCAATGTGGAAAAGGAAATACATTGGAAGGAGATGTAGATGAAACAGGCCCTGTAGAAGATGGCAGTGCTCTTAACCAGGTTTTAGCATGAGCATGGACATCAGCATGAACTGGGGTAGACACAAAATAGGCTGAATACACTATGAAGAGTATTGGAGGGAATGCCTTTCCCTGGTCATGAGATCACATTAGGTAGAAGAAATAAAGGAGTTGACTTTAATCCAATTTCTGATGGTTTATTTAATGGAAAACATTTTGGACAATTGTTCTAGCTGTTTCCTTTTTCCGTAATAAATACCATGGCCAAGAGCAACTTGGTATGAAGTTTATCTCAACTTACAGGTTAGAGTCCATGCTCAGGGAAGGCAAGGAAGGAACAGACGCAGAGTCCTGTGGAGGATTGCAGCTTACCAGTTTGTTCCCAGACTCACATTTAGTTAATGCACCACAGTTTTACATACATAGGGAGAAGCCACCCACAATTGGCTGTGTTCACCTCCATCAATTACCAATCATGATAATGCTTCACAGCCATGCCAACATGCCAGTATGATGGAGGTGATACTTAAATATGGTTTCCTTTTTCTAGGTGTGTCAAGTTGACAAGATTGGCCATCATGAAGCACACGGTCCACTAAAATAAATAAAACAAGTGGACTTAGTAATGAGATCTGTTGTCTGCCCCTTTGATATTGTTACTTTTGCTTTGCATTTATAAATTATTCTTCCTTTCCTACCTTCCCTCTGTCCTCTACCCTTCTTTCCCCCTCTTCTCTTCTTCCGTTTCAAACAGGTCATCAAGAAATTAATTGATAACAGTATTTTGAGTATCTGTGGATTAATTAGAAATCCCACATTGCTATCTGATACAATAACTTGTTTACAAATGATGAGCCAATATCTAGTCCTAGGGACTCTCTTCCTTTCTGTTTCCATTACTGCGAGCATCAGTTCATTTTAAATTAGAGAGTACAAGTAGAAAAATAACTTTAAAGAGGTAAGAAAGCCATAAAAAGCAGAAATGAATAACATCCCCACAGGTTGATATATTTGCCTCCACTCTTTCTAAGAGCTCTGGTGTTTTATGTATAAAACATATTATGCCTTTTTCTTTGTTTTAAAGTTGAATTCTTTTGAGATCTTATGACATAAGATAATGTACCATTTTGCTGTTTTGTAGAGGAAAGGAGGTTCATTTCTTCTCTCTGGCCTGAAAACCCTCATTCTCTCCTGTCTGCAGCCTGGGTATAATCAGACAGCCCACAGTAAATGGAGCCTGTGCTCTAAATGAGGTCTCACACAGTGTGGGGATGATTTCCATGGTCTAATTTGAGCTACCTCCATTTATGCTTGACAGGGAGCCATTTTATCCTGTCTATTCATGACTTTTGTTTTTAATGGCATCACGACTTTAAGAAATTGATCCTCTATCTAGCATTGCTTGAAACCTTTCAAAGCACGTTTGTACTGTGATTTAAAATTTGTGATAATAACACGCATGGCTATGTCTATAGACGCTCATAGGGACAGAACAGATTTGCTTGTATACAAAGTACACAAGACACGTACCAACATTCCCACTTGCATTCCATGGGTTCTCTTCAAATTGGATGCTGTGCAGAAGAGTTTTATCTTCCAGGGATGCAAAATGCATGAGAGCACTTTTCAGTCAGAGAGCTTTCAGGACGGAGAAGGAAGCAACATCCAGGAAAGCTGGGCACAGCTGGAGATGTCTGCCAGTAAATACCAATTCAGACCCCTGTGCTGCTGTCAACTGCTTTCCTGAGAACTGGCAAGTTTTCTAAATGGACTTTGAACATCTACATGTGTAATTTGTAATTAATCCATTGTACAATGTCATTCAAATGCATTTGACCTTCCCCTGCCCCCTGAAATAGTCCCATTACTGGGCAGTTGGGAGTACTTTCCTGGTTAGTCTTTCCAATGTAATTGTTCTAAGCTGATCCTATTTTAAAGACACTTGGGAAAATGTGCCTGGCTTGTGAATTACATTTAGTTCTGTGCTTTCAATGGGAGAGGACATACTGCATTGATTTACTGTTTAGCGTTTCTCTCTCTCTCTCTCTCTCTCTCTCTCTCTCTCTCTCTCTCTCTCTTCTGCATATCACCACTCTTTTTGAGTTCTTTTTGCCTGTCCCATAGTCACACATCATATCCCACACTGACCCATCCAGATACAAATTGCCCTCAAGAACCGCCATGAAGATTTTTGAAATCAAATTAGGTAGGACATTATTTAATCCCTGGCCTTGCTTAAGAGAGCGGAGCTATGTGCCTGTGGTCCATTTTATTATTCTATTATTAAAAATTAATTTAAGCCTGTTCCTTGACAATTTTACACATGTATGTATTGTACTGTGATTACTTTCTCTTCCCCACTCCTTTCTTATCTCCTCCCCACTCCCTTCTCCTCATCAGTCTGATTTTTAATGTGTGGCTTCTGGTTTTGTTTTGAGTCCCATTTAGTTTAACCAGGACAGTCTGGTTGAGTCTCTCCATTGGAGTTTTGTGTGCTTACTGGCAGGTAAAGCATTTTATTTTTTAAATTTATTTTATTTAATTGCCACACCTCTACTTTTGGGCTTTTGGCATTGTGGAAACTATTCCAATTCTGCATAATAATAATAATGATGATGATGGTGGTGGTAATACTACTGATAATTTTACCTTGATAGGAATTTTAGTACATAATTGAGGTGTGATGAACTATACTAACCTGGAATATAATTTTTTAAAAATTAAAACCAAGTTTCAAACAGCCTAGACTTAACTATTAATGGTTCTTTAGCCCCATTTGGAGAATCATGGGATACACACCCCAAATCAAGTATTCCTTTTCTGTCCCCCTCCTCTCCTTCTCTCTCTCTCTATTCCTGTGTTCTCCCTTTTACCCTTGACTTAGATGTGGTTTATTTTTCTAATGAGAATGCAGTGAACCACTGAGATGTTTGCTGAGTGTGTATTTTTCCTGCAGCCCATGATGCTTTCTTTCTTTTCACAGTGCGGAAGGCTTTCCTTCCAGGACTATGTCAGGAGAGTTCATCCATTAATAGGTAAATTCCAAGTAGGGTGTCACTGTTGAGGTTTCAGACTCTTTCCCTCTGTCCCTTGGCAGCAGATATACTGGTTAGCTTTTGTCAACCTGACACAAACTACAGTCACTTGGGAACAGGGACTTTCCGCTAAGGAATTGTTCCTACCAGATTATCTTGAGGGTTTCTCTGTGAGACATTTTCTTTAATATTCTAATTTCTTTCTTTTTTTGAATGAATAAGATTTTTTTCCTTTTTTTTTAAGTTAGATATATTTCTTTACTTACATTTCAAATGTTATTCCCTTTCCAGGTTTCCTGTCTATAAGCCCCATCCCCTTCCCCTCCCCATACTGGTATTCCCCCCATCCATCCCCCTTACTGCCCCCACCCCCACATTCCCCTGCACTGGGGGTCCAACCTTGGCAGGACCAAGGGCTTTCCCTTCCACTGGTGACCCAACAAGGCTATTCTCTGCTACATATGCAGTTGGAGCTCTGGGTCAGTCTTTGGGTAGTGGTTTAGTCCCTGGAAGCTGTGCTTGGTTGGCATTGTTGTTTTTATGGGGTTGCAAGCTCCTTCAACTCTTTCAATCCTTCCTTTAATTCCCCACAAGGGAGTACTGTTTTCAGTTCAGTGGTTTGCTGCTAGTGTTGACATGATCTGGATATGTCTCTCAGGAGAGATCTATATCCGGTCCCTTTCAGCATGCATTTTTTAGCTTCATCAATTTTATCTAGTTTTGGTGGCTGTATATATATGGGTCACATGTGGGGCAGGCTCTGAATGGCCATTCCTTCAGTTGCTGCTCTAAACTTTGCTTCCATATCCCCTCCTATGGATATTTTCCCCCCTTTTAAGAAGGAGTGGGAAGTATTTTGGTCATCCTTCTTTTTGAGCTTTCTGTGGTCTGTGGATTGCATCTTGGGTAATTCGAGCTTTTGGGCTAATATTCACTTATCAATGAGTGCATACCAAGTGTGTTTTTCTGTGATTGGGTTACCTCACTCAGGATGATATTTTCTAGTTCATTCCATTTGCCTATGAATTTCATGAAGTCATTGTTTTTGATAGCTGAGTAGTAGTACATTGTGTAGATGTACCACATTTTTGAATCTATTCCTCTGTTGAAGGGCATCTGGGTTCTTTCCAGCTTCTGGCTATTATAAATAAGGCTGCTATAAACATAGTGGAGCATATGTCTTTGTTGTATGTTGGAGCATCCTTTGGGTATATGCCCAGGAGACGTATAGCTGGGTCCTCAGGTATTGTAATGTCCAATTTTCTGAGGAACCTCCAGACTGATTTCCAGAGTGGTTGTACCAGTTTGAAATCCCACCAACAATGGAGGAGTGTTCCTCTTTCTCAATATTTTAAATTCTAGGATTATAATTTGATTACAATACTTCTCTCTTTCCTTCTTCCCTCCAAACCCTCCTATACAGCTGTCCCACTCTTCAAATTCATAACCTCTTTGGTCACTAATTCTTACTGCAAGCATGAATGTGTCCATACACATATTGTATTCCTAAGTACCACCTATTGAGTTCATGCAGTGTTACTTGTATGTACACTGTCAGGGCTGATCGTTTGGTACTAGACATCCAATTGGCTTGCTCTTCCTTGTGGAAGACCACCTCTTGAGCTTCTAGTTTTTGCCATTTGCCTGTAATTCTTTGTGTCGGGTTGAGGGCTTGTGAGGTTTTCCCTGTCCACTTTGGCATTGTCACATATTTTCTTGATTAATGATTGATATAAATTGTGCCCCACCCACTGTGGTAGTACAACTGGTAAGCAATTGGTTCTCGGTTGCATTAAGTGAGCCATAAAGTGATAGCAGCAGCATTCCTCCATGGTCTCTTCAGTTCCTGTTTTGAGTTCCTGCCTTGGCTTATCTTAGTGATGGACTGTAACCCATGACCTGAAATAAACTCATTTTTCCATATTGCTTTTGGTCAGTGACTTATTACAGCAACAGAAGGCAAACTAAAGAAACAGGATTACAAAGTTCAGTTGCTTAGATTTCCTTGTGTGAACACTGAACTTCTTTTAACAGAAACTGTTGTCCTGGCATGCTATGGGCTAGGGAATTGGCCAAAGGCTGAGTTCAGTGGAGAACCTGGTATGGTTCCCCAAGGTTAATCCATTCCTCTGGAGGCTCTTTCCACCAAATCTCCATTTAGATCAGCAAGGACAGAAGTGAAAGGATGGAAAACTGATAGTATTGCAAATGGTTTTTGTTTGTAGCAATGCAAATGAGTTTTCTCTGTCACAGACACAATTGATTTTCTTTCTATAGAAGACAGAATCAGGGACATTATTCTTATATCTGTCAATAGGACTTTTAGGAGTTTTCTACCTATTAGCGAATTGATTTAGCATTCGGAGTGTCTAGACATACCTTTGTTCACATTTTAGGTTGAGTGAGTCAATATTTCATTATTTCTCTCACTTATTAGTGAGTTAAACACGTTCTTTGACAGGTGTTGGTCATATTTTTCATAGGTAGGGAAGTGATGCTCGTCTTCCTCAAACTATGGTACTTGCATCACATGCAATGTGTGTGTGTGTGTGTGTGTGTGTGTGTGTGTGTGTGTGTATGTGTGTGTATGTGTGTGTGTTGGGTTTCCCTTCACTCTCTTTCTGTCTTATTTTCTCATATCCTCTCTTTGCTCTCCTCTCCTTTTCTTCTCCCTCCCATTAGTTTTGCTAATTCCTCATAGAAAACAATGAACTTTCATGTTTCTCCATCTCAGAGTTTAATAACACACCTCACTAAATTAGGAGTTCCAGTCAATGAGCAAGGAAATGGAACAGCTCAGTCAACAATCCCAAGTCAGTATCCAGTAAGAGACTAGATGGATGTTGATCCTCAGAGTTGCCAGGTCTTAAGAGAGTACTTAACTGACATTGCCTTTAATATTCTTTTTGTGAACTAAGATACAAATGCCTTCATATATGTAAAACAACAGCAGAAACATATAAATAGTTCATTATGTTAGCTGTTCTTTAATAAATATTTGTTTTAGTCTCATGCTGTTTCTCTGGTCAGATATTGACTTAATTTGCTCATATATGAGTAATTTTGGATGAGGAGGATTATATTATTATATTATTGTTTTTAGAAATACTATTATTTTATATTTCCAATTAGACTATAGAGTATGAGATTTCATTATAGCATTGACAAACTTATTATGTCTTTGTTGATTCCCCCCTCCTTTTCACTCGCATCCTCTCGTCCACCTTTGTAGCTTTCTAGTCCACCCCATGTACCATCTTGTCCATGTTCACGACACAAGGATTCTATTAAACTAATATACAGCATTTCTTCTTTTCACAGCCAGTATGAGGGGATTTGGATGACTTTTCTTCAAGAAAGTCTATCTTTTTCCCTAAGCCCAGCATGGGCTTGTTTGAAAATAAGCATCCTTTCGGAGTATGAATATTACTACTTAAACTAGTGTTCTTGAGTTACTTCAGTAAAAGACATGAACATTGTTTGATTTTTGGGAGTTTGAACCTTATTTGGTATCTTATCATAGATAAGGGTAATATATTTAGGTGAGGGATAGAGAGATAGGGAGATACTTCATTTTGTAAAATGATTGACGCACAGCATGTAGACCTGTGTTTGATTTGCAAAACTCATGTAATAGGCTGGATGTAGTTGGATGTAGTTTGTCCAGTTGTAGTCTCAGTGCTAGAGTAAACACACACACACACACACGGCTCAACAAGAAAACCACTTCTTGAGTAAGTGAGACCTAGATTTCAGTCACTGAGGGCCCGTCTTAAAAAACAGGGAAGAGAGAGTACTTGAAGTCACCCACTGTTGTCCTCTGGCCTCTGAACACATATATATGTACACTTGCATCAATACACACACACAGACACACACAGACACACACACACACACACACACACACACAGACACACACACACACCCCAACACATTTAGACTGGGGTCAGTTATTCTCGCTTTATTGTAGGTCACCACCTACAAAATGTTTGCTCAACCCTTTAAGAATCCTTCAGGCTCAGACCTTGCTTGGATTATGCTTCCAGATCTTAAATTAGGAGTTAAAGAAACATGACTTCTGATATTAATTTTACCCAAGTGTGGCCATGTGGCTGAGACTCCAAAACTTGGTAAAATAAGGGTAATATCTGAGCATCTTTTAGCTTTGAAAAATGTCATACTTATTATAATAAAACATTCAACAAGAATAAATCACTCCACAGGCACAGTTCCTTGGCATTTTGGGTCACTAGATTATGCTTTTGAGGATAAGAGATGAGAGTTTCATTGAAATTCTTCCTGCTTATGCTATCAACCTACTTTGAATTGTGCCTAGCCAATGTGAAGTGTCTTTGGAAAACACCATCTGGAAAGGAGAACTGCATCCATGAATTTTTAGTAGCAAACCTCAGGAGTATCCATAAGGTGGTCTCCTGGTTTCTCCAAGTATAAGTAGTAACAGGTCTTAATCCAGAATCTGAAACAATTATGCCCACATCTGAAGATGGCTTCAATCAGAGAATGACCATCAAAGATGTCTGGAACAAACACAACCAGCGGCAAACTTGGGCATACAACTGCCATGCCAGAGTCTTCTTCCTCTTGGCATCTCATCTTTTGCAAATCAGCTACAGTGGGGGAAACATAACTCAATAACTGTTTATGGTGGTGGCTGTACTGTGACACTTAGTACAAATATAGCTCCTAGGAACTTTTGTTTCTTGCACCTGTTCCATTAGGAAAGCCTTTAAGTAAAGACGGTGCAAATTACTGCAGGGGCAGAATAACACAAGGGGAAATTGAAGACTTTCCTTGGAAAGCTGTACTTTTAATCAAGGCTCTAAGTCAAACTGCCATGTACTACAACAGTTTAAGGAGGGGGGAAGTGGAAAAGCCGTCTATGCTACATGGCTTAGGGACTCACTTTTCCGTCTAAGAGAAATTGTAACTGGAAGCTGTGCATGTGTGAGACTTAAACACCAGCCTCACGCTTTGATCGTATTTCCTAAGCTAAAAAGAAATCAGCCTGATTGATTTCTCTACCTTAATGACGATGGAGCTTTAATCTTGGATGTCATCTTGGCTGGTGTGGAATTAACTTTTTCATTTAGTGTGTGTGTGTGTGTGTGTGTGTGTGTGTGTGTGTGTGTTTGTGAGAGAGAGAGAATGTGAGTGTGTGCAAATGAAAGTGTGTGTGTGTGAGTATGTGTGTGTTTATGAGTGAGAGTGTCTGTGAATGAAAGTGTGTGTGAGTGTATATTTGCGAGTAGGCATGCGAGCATGAGTGTTTGCGTGTGTGCAGCACTGGGAGGCTGAACTCAGAGCCGTGTGTAAGCTAAGCAAGCACAGCTGAGCTATGCTTGGAATGGAATTTGGGGTTTCAAGAACACAGCAGAAAAATGCTCTGCTCCTCAGTTAAAGCTCTATCCTCACCCCCACCCCTCTCTTTTGGGACAGGTTTTTATACATCTGACTCTCTCCCTGAACTCTCTATGACTTCCAGGCTGGCCTTGAACTCTTGATCCTACTACTTCACCTTGGGAGTGTTGGGAATTCAGATCTCTATTACCATGCCTGTGTCTCATTTCTTTTGTTTTTACTAAATTTCCAGGTAAATAATGATCTTAGCAGATAGCAAACATGTGTAGCAAATCTACAGGCAGTGTTAGAGTTGTACACGTCTCAAAACAAAGACTTTTGTATCAAACAAATCAAGGTGTGGCTTGCTAGGGCTCTACTGCTGTGTAGCGGCCTGCTAGTCTAGGAACTATGTTCTTCATCCTTAGCGTCACAAATGACACAAACCAAACAAAGATGGTTCTCGGGCTTGTTCCTGCAGCGGCTTTGAAGATGCTTGGGTTTGAGGAAGGAAGACTGAAAATATATGCAGAAGAAATCCCAGGGAGGAAGGCTGATCACTGTCTTCAGTTGCAAAAGATGACTCACCATTGAGTCTCCATAAATTTATCCAGGAAACTGAGATGGTGCTACAACAGGCCATAACCCTACGGAGAAGGTAAAATCGGATGATGTGGATTATATGTCTAACTGCTGAGTATGCCATTGTCTAACCTGCAGTAGTTGTTTGCTGAGGCCGTTGTGCTAGTTTTTCTTCAAATGCTTCGAACTTAGAAGGGAGCTCTTTGAACCGAATGAACCAGTGTATCATACTTCCTGGCTACTACACTTGTGTGATTCAACTCTTTAGATGCCCGAGGATTCAACGGCTCAAGGGAGCTGGGGACATTTTCTGCCAAGGTCACATCTTTCAAGTAATAGAATGTCTAAAATGTGTAAAGAGAAGGGTCATAGCTGTAGTATTCTGCAGGAAAAAAAAAGTTAAGAAAGTTCAGATGTCTCCATCTAAATTCCCAAGAGCCTCCTGTGAGAAGCAGGGCAGGAAAATCAGAGCTGCTCTGCCTGGAATCTCAAGAGTGGAGGTGATTAAAGTGAATCTGAGCACCTTTCAAGTTAGGCTGTGACTGTGACCTGCGCTGCATCTCAACTTTCAATGTCTCACAGCTTCCGAGGGAACAAACAAATCAGGGTCCTGGTAATTAAAAGTTGTTAATGTCTCCCTTCCTTTCTCTCGTAAATTAAAATGATTTGACATAGGAAGAAGAGAAGACAGAATTTAGTTATTTTGGGTAATTGCAGTGTCAAACTGATCGTTTTCTCAATTTTCTCACAAAATTGCCTAATTGAGAACAACTAAACAGATGGTCCTTTGTCTGCGAGGCTTTCTCTTCCCATCCCTGTAGCAGTCCCAGACTTCCCATTGCAAAGCAGGACTGGGGTAGGACAGGGCTGTTGCCCACTGGCAGAATCTGGCCCTCAAGAGGGCCAGTCTGGAAACAGCCTCATGTTCTGCCCACTACTTCCAGAAGAGGGTGCTCATGACATACCCAAGAGCCAAGCTTCGGCTTGTCATAAAACCTTGGCAGAAGTCATTTTCAGCTTAAGGCAGCTAAACCATTTTTGTTTCATAATTACCAGGTAAGATGCATCCTTTCTTAAAGTTTACATTTAGATGCCCCCTCTTTAAGCAAGGATTTCTAAGGCTGGGAGATAGCTCAGTAGATAATGTGCATGGGGACTTGAGTTTTACCCCTAGAACCTAGAACCTATGTAAATAAAGCCAGGCTTGGAGGCACTCACATAAATACCAGGGCGATGGAGGCAAAGAAAAAGCAGATGGCTGGGGCTCAATGCCCAGCCAGTCTAGCCTAACTGGGTAGCCATCAGGGTAATGAAGAAACCTGTCACAGAAAATAAGGTGGATGTTTCATGAGTCATGACATCCTAGGTTGTCCTCTGGCCTTCACATGCAGAAGCACATATATATGCATGCGCAGAAATGAATGTGAACACATGTGTGTGAGAAAACACTCATATCTTTATGTATTAAGTCAAGAAAGCAGGTAGAGAGCTGCTAAAGTGATCAGGGTTACAGTGTGAGTTGTTCAAATAAGATGCCAAAGCCACTAGGCCACCGGCCATACTTTGCAGTTTGTTCTTGGGTAATGGGGGAGTCCTGAGTCACTCGTGTGTGGGTCAGTGAGAAATGCACACGTATTCTCTCTACAGAACAGGAGAAAGCTTACCCAATGTGATTATGCTCGGCATACTAGATCATGCAGTGTCTACTTGCCTCTCCCAGTTTATACTCTAGGTAGCCTGTATATACCCACACTACTCCTGGGAGTCTGGGTCTCTATGGTGCATTTAGATGGCGGGGGGTCTTCTAATTCTTACCCAGCTCTGTCTGTTCCTTCTGGTATTATTGGTCTTGGTCTTCAAGCCTGGTGATGCATCAGAATTGTTTATTGACCTTCAGATGAAGACAGATTGCCGGGTTCTATGCTGACATTTCATTTTTTTTTAAAACAATTTACAGGAGGTATTGTATTGCCATGTATTTCAGAGAATCCCTGCTCTATTCTGCAGTGGAGAAAATTTATGGAAAGTTTTCTCCCTTGACCATCATTTTGGTACATAGTTCATCATTCAAGGAGCATCCTAGAGAACATAGTACAGAAGGAATGTTGGAGTGGATGAGAGTCCTTTCCAGATATTGGCAAAGTATTTGTGATGTTCAATGGCCCTTTCCTGCCTTTGGAGTGAGACACGCTGCCCTAGAAGCCGGGACATAGCTTCTGCTTTTCACTGCATTGGCTCTGCCCATTCTCTGAATTCTTAAATTTGCAGATTGTTCTTGGGTCCTTTATTTTCAAGAAGGATAAAAATTTCCCCCAAATCATGCCTTTTCCTCTGGTGTCAGCTCTACTGAGGCACCTGTTGAATGGGATATTTATTTTTCCAGAGCATAATATTGTATCCTGAGTATTGACAGCATAGGTCGAGCTAGTGAGAAAATGTCGGAGGTAGTTGTCAAAGAATTTCTTAGTGAGTTGCTTTTGGGAAATATGGTTCCTGATCACAATAGAGTAACAGATAAAAATTTAATAGAAAAAGTTAAGTCATTGAAATACTTAAGCACGTGTCATTACCATCAGCCAGAACTCTGAGTGGGTTAGGTTTGAACCAGTGCTGTCTAGACAGATGTCTGCCTTATTTGCAGTTCTTACATCCTAAGGACGTACTAAGTGTATGTGTGCTCTTATAAATGTGTACGGCTGGAGAGAGGGGATTTGATGAGGATGGGTTGGATATGGAAGAATATGAAGACAAAGAAGTTGGGAACAGAGGCAAAGCCATCAGAGGCTACTGCACTTTAGCACAACTGGAATGGAGTGAGAACATTCCTTTAACATTTTCCAGGGCTGTTGGATGATAATCTGTAAGATCTGAGGAAGAGGGATCTGCAGAGGGGAGACAGTTGTCATTGTCCAAGCTCTTTTGTAGTCATCAGAAATGAATGATCCAGTCCTTTTCTTGAAAAAACAAAACTATTCCAGATGAAAAAATACAGTGACTCTTCAATCATTTTACCCTGGAGATTTTTGTATTTTAAAGCTGTTTTGCTCATACGCTTTTCAAAATAACATGAGGTCAGACCCTTGTATTATGAATCAAAATAGAAGCAGCTTAATTCAGTGACAGCTGTTAGTGATTTCGCTCTTCCCAGAGTTCTTAGACACTGACCCTGAGGCCGTGCGTCCACCCACTACACGCCAACTTGTTTTTGCACCGGTGATCTCAGTGGACATGTGGGTGTATGTCACAAAGACATCTTTCCCCCTTCTTAATTTACATCTGAACACAGCTATTTTTTCCCCTCAGAATATGGTCTTCTCTTCTGGAATAGTAAGGGCTAAATCTGTGTATTTGCCCAAATAGCAAGCCTAGGAAATATGAATAAAAGACTTTTAAAAATCAGTTATATGTCTAAGAATGATATTCCAAATATTCATTCTGGTTATTTTTCTCGTACTCACTTGTTTCTGGACATCACACCAGGAGGTATTTACTCATCTCTGAACTTTCCTTCCTCTTGTCCCATCTACTTTTTGTTCTAGACAGCCTGGAGAAGAATTTTACTATTTTGTACAGCCAAGCCTGCAGTGAAACAATTTTATAACAGAAACACGCACTTCTCTTTAGAAATAAATGTCATCATATTAGACAGCATCCACTTTTACAATGTCACTTGCGTTTTGGAGTAAAGAGAAAATCTGATTTAAAAGTGTTATTTTGGGGAGTGTCCCCATGGGAGCATGCTAATCTTTCCCAAGAAAGGGTGCTTTAAGAAGTGGGCTCAGTTGAAGGAATCAGAGAAAGAACTGGAAGAGCTTGAAGGGGCTCGAGACCCCATATGTACAACAATGCCAAGCAACCAGAGCTTCCAGGGACTAAGCCACTACCCAAAGACTATACATGGACTGACCCTGGACTCTGACCTCATAGGTAGCAATGAATATCCTCGTAAGAGCACCAGTGGAAGGGGAAGCCCTGGGTCCTGCTAAGACTGAACCCCCAGTGAACTAGACTGTCGGGGGAGGGCGGCAAGGGGGAGGGTGGGGAGGGAACACCCATAGGGAAGGGAGGGGGGGGGATGTTTGCCGAAACCAGGAAAGGGAATAACACTCAAAATGTATATAAAAATACTCAAGTTAATAAAAAAAAAAAAAAAAAAAAAAAAGAAAGTGGGCTCAGGGCCAGCAAGATGGCAGAACATGCATAGGCACTTGCCAGGTAAGCCTGATGACCCAAGTGAGGCCCCAGAACCAATATGAAGGTGGAAAAGGTGAACCAACTCCACAAAAGTTACTTTTTGTTCTCCATATGCACCCTGCAGCATGTTAACCACATGCTCGTGCGTGTGCGCGCGCGCACACACACACACAAACACACAGACACACACACACACACACACACAGAGAGAGAGAGAGAGAGAGAGAGAGAGAGAATAATATTTAACAATAATATTGAAAATATGAGATGTGGGCTTGGAAGTCAGAGTTCTTGAGGTCACATCTTTAAAAATCATTTCTTTTAATAGCTGAGTAGTACTCTGTTGTGTAAATGAATCACATTTTTGTATCCATTCTTCAGGTGATGGGCATCTGAGTTGCTCCTAGTTTCTGGCTATTATAAATAAAGGCGCTGTGAACAGAGTGGAGCATGTGTCCTTGTGGTATGGTGGAACATCTTTCGGGTATATGCCCAGGAGCAGTGTAGCTGGGTCTTCAGGTAGAATTATTTCTAATCTTCTGAGAAACTGCCTGATTGATTTTCAGAGTGGTTATACAAGTTTGTAATTCCACCAGCTATGGAGGAGTGTCCCCTTTTCTCCAAATCCTCGCCAGCATCTGCTGTCACCTGAGTTTTTGATCTTAGCCATTGTGACTGGTGTGAGGTGGAATCTCAGGGTTGTTTTGATTTGCATTTCCCTGATGACTAAGGATGTTGAACAGTTCTTTAGGTGACTTTTGGCCATTTGATAATCCTCAGTTGAGAGTATTTTGTTTAGCTCTGAACCCCATTTTTTAATAGGGTTATTTGGCTCTCTGGAGTCTAACTTCTTGCTTTCTTCATATATTTTGGATATTAGCCCTCTTTCGGATGTAGGATTTGTAAAAATCTTTTCCTAATCTGTTGGTTGCCATTTTGGCCTAATGACAGTGTCCTTTGCCTTACAGAAGCTTTGTAGTTTTATGAGGTCCCATTTGTGGATTCTTGATCTTAAAGCATAAGCCATTGGTGTTTTGTTCAGGAAATTTTCCCCAGTGCCAACGTGTTTGAGGCTTTTTCACTTCTTTTTCTATTAATTTGAGTGTATCTGTTTTTTTGTGAAGGTCCTTGATCCACTTGGACTTGAGCTTTGTACAGGGCAATAAGAATGAATTAATTTGCATTCTTCTACATTCTAACCTCCAGTTGAACCAGCACCATTTGTTGAAAATACTATCTTTTTTCCACTTTATGGTTTTAACTCCTTTGTCAAAGATCAAGTAACCATAGGTATGTGGGTTCATTTCTGGGTCTTCATCTACCTGCCTGTCTCTGTACTAATACCATACAGTTTTTATCACTATTGCTCTGTATTACAGCTTGAGATCAGGGATGGTGATTCCCCAAGAAGTTCTATACCATACTTTTAATTGGGTTATTTGTTTTTTTTTTTCTTTGAACCTAACTTTTTGAGTTTTTAAAATATATTTTGAATATCAGTCTTTTGTCAGATGTAGGGTTGGTGAAGATCTTTTCCCAATTGGTCCTTTGCCTTATTGAAACTTTTCAGTTTCTTGAGGTCACATTTATCAATTGTTGATCTTAGAGCTTGAGCCATTGGTGTTCTGTTCAGGAGAGGGGATGTGGAACCTGAAGAGATCACTTCCAGTAGCCAAACAGGACCCCTAGTGGAGGGATTGGACACCAATCTGCCTACAAAACTTTTGACCTCAAATTGGTCCTGTCTAGAAGAAATGCAGGGACAAAAATGGAGCAGAGACTAAGTGAATGGCTGACCAGTGACAAGCCCAATTTGAGACCCACCCTACGGACAGGCACCAATCCCTGCCACTATTATTGATGCTATGTTATGCTTGCAGACAGGAGCCTAGCATGGCTGTCCTCTGAGAGTCTCTACCCAACAGCTGACTGAAATAGATGCAGAGACCCACAGCCAAATATTGGACGTAGCTTGGGAACTCATATGGAAGAGTTAGGGGAAAAATTGAAGGCCCTCAAGGCAATGGCATTACCACAGCAAGACAACAGTGTCAGGACACCTGGTAACTCCCAGAGACTTAACCACCAATGAAAGAGCATACATGGGCTAGTCTGAGGGCGCTGATACATATGCAGTTGAGGGCTGCCTTGTCCGGCCTCAGTGGGAGAGGATGTGCTTAATCTTGCAGTGTACCAGGGTGAGGAGATGCCAGGAGGGGCATCCTCTCAAAGGTGAAGGGGAGGGGGGAGGAACCCTGTGAGGGGGACCAGGAAAAGGGCAATATTTGAGATGTAAATACATAAATTTAAAAAATTATTTACTCAGTTTCCATCCCAATACCCCTCATGTATACCCTTTCCTCCCTGTACCCCCTTGTGCAACTCCTCCTCCAATTCTTCCCCTTCTCCTTTGTTCTCCTTTGAGAAGGGGGGACTCCAACTCTGAGTATCACCACCACCCACCCACTGCATCACTGCAGGACTAAGTGATCCTCTTTGGGTTCATATCTTTTTTTTTTTTTTTTTTATTAACTTGAGTATTTTTTATGTACATTTCCAGTGTTATTCCCTTTCCCGGTTTCCGGGCAAACATCCCCTTCCCTCTCCCCCTTCCTTATAGGTGTTCCCCTCCCCACCCTCCCCCCATTGCCGCCCTCCCCCCGACAGTCTAGTTCACTGTGGGTTCAGTCTTAGCAGGACCCAGGGCTTCCCCTTCCACTGGTGCTCTTACTAGGGTATTCATTGCTACCTATGAGGTCAGAGTCCAGGGTCAGTCCCTGTATAGTCTTTAGGTAGTGGTTTAGTCCCCGGAAGCTCTGGTTGCTTGGCATTGTTGTACATATGGGGTCTCGAGCTCCTTCAAGCTCTTCCAGTTCTTTCTCTGATTTCTTCAACGAGGGTCCTACACTCAGTTCAGTGGTTTGCTGCTGGCATTCACCTCTGTATTTGCTGTATTCTGGCTGTGTCTCTCAGGATCGATCTACATCCGGCTCCTGTCGGTCTGCACTTCTTTGCTTCATCCATCTTGTCTAATTGGGTGGCTCTATATGTATGGGCCACATGTGGGGCAGGCTCTGAATGGGTGTTCCTTCAGTCTCTGTTTTAATCTTTGCCTCTCTCTTCCCTGCCAAGGGTATTCTTGTTCCCCTTTTAAAGAAGGAGTGAAGCCTTCACATTTTGATCACCCGTCTTGAGTTTCATTTGTTCTAGGCATCTAGGGTAATTCAAGCATTTGGGCTAATAGCCACTTATCAGTGAGTGCATGCCATGTATGTCTTTCTGTGATTGGGTTAGCTCACTCAGGATATTTTCCAGTTCCAACCATTTGCCTACGAATTTCATAAAGTCATTGTTTTTGATAGCTGAGTAATATTCCATTGTGTAGATGTACCACATTTTCTGTATCCATTCCTCTGTTGAAGGGCATCTGGGTTCTTTCCAGCTTCTGGCTATTATAAATAAGGCTGCGATGAACATAGTGGAGCACGTGTCTTTTTTATATGTTGGGGCATCTTTTGGGTATATGTCCAAGAGAGGTATAGCTGGATCCTCAGGCAGTTCAATGTCCAACTTTCTGAGGAACCTCCAGACTGATTTCCAGAATGGTTGTACCAGTCTGCAACCCCACCAACAATGGAGGAGTGTTCCTCTTTCTCCATCCTCGCCAGCATTTGCTGTCACCTGAGTTTTGATCTTAGCCATTCTCACTGGTGTGAGGTGAAATCTCAGGGTTGTTTTGATTTGCATTTCCTGATGACTAAAGATGTTGAACATTTCTTTTAGGTGTTTCTCAGCCATTCGCATTCCTCAGCTGTGAATTCTTTTGTTTAGCTCTGAACCCCATTTTTTAATAGGGTTATTTGTCTCCCCTCTTGGTCTAACTTTTTTGAGTTCTTTGTATATTTTGGATATAAGGCCTCTATCTTTTGTAGGATTGGTAAAGATCTTTTCCCAATCTGTTGGTTGCCGTTTTGTCCTAACCACAGTGTCCTTTGCCTTACAGCAGCTTTGTAGTTTTATGAGATCCCATTTGTCGATTCTTGATCTTAGAGCATAAGCCATGGGTGTTTTGTTCAGGAAATTTTTTCCAGTGCCCATGTGTTCCAGATGCTTCCCTAGTTTTTCTTCTATTAGTTTGAGTGTGTCTGGTTTGATGTGGAGGTCCTTGATCCACTTGGACTTAAGCTTTGTACAGGGTGTTAAGCATGGATCGATCTGCATTCTTCTACATGTTGACCTCCAGTTGAACCAGCACCATTTGCTGAAAATGCTATCTTTTTTCCATTGGATGGTTTTGGCTCCTTTGTCAAAAATCAAGTGACCATAGGTGTGTGGGTTCATTTCTGGGTCTTCAATTCGATTCCATTGGTCTATCTGTCTGTCTCTGTACCAATACCATGCAGTTTTTATCACTATTGCTCTGTAATACTGCTTGAGTTCAGGGATAGCGATTCCCCTGAAGTCCTTTTTTTATTGTTGAGGATAGTTTTAGCTATCCTGGGTTTTTTGTTATTCCAGATGAATTTGCAAATTGTTCTGTCTAACTCTTTGAAGAATTGGATTGGTATTTTGATGGGGATTGCATTGAATCTGTAGATCGCTTTTGGTAAAATGGCCATTTTTACTATATTAATCCTGCCAATCCATGAGCATGGGAGATCTTTCCATCTTCTGAGGTCTTCTTCAATTTCTTTCTTCAGAGTCTTGAAGTTCTTGTTGTACAAATCTTTTACTTGCTTGGTTAAAGTCACACCGAGGTACTTTATATTATTTGGGTCTATTATGAAGGGTGTCGTTTCCTAATTTCTTTCTCGGCTTGTTTCTCTTTGTGTAGAGGAAGGCTACTGATTTATTTGAGTTAATTTTATACCCAGCCACTTTGCTGAAGTTGTTTATCAGCTTTAGTAGTTCTCTGGTGGAACTTTTGGGATCACTTAAATATACTATCATATCATCTGCAAATAGTGATATTTTGACTTCTTCTTTTCCGATCTGTATCCCTTGACCTCCTTTTTGTTGTCTGATTGCTCTGGCTAGAACTTCAAGAACTATATTGAATAAGTAGGGAGAGAGGGGCAGCCTTGTCTAGTCCCTGATTTTAGTGGGATTGCTTCAAGTTTCTTCCATTTAGTTTAATGGTAGCCACTGGTTTGCTGTATATGGCTTTTACTATGTTTAGGTATGGGCCTTGGATTCCTATTCTTTCCAGAACTTTTATCATGAAGGGGTGTTGAATTTTGTCAAATGCTTTCTCAGCATCTAATGAAATGATCATGTGGTTTTGTTCTTTCAGTTTGTTTATACAATGGATCACGTTGATGGTTTTCCGTATATTAAACCATCCCTGCATGCCTGGGATGAAGCCTACTTGATCATGGTGGATGATTGTTTTGATGTGCTCTTGGATTTGGTTTGCCAGAATTTTGTTGAGTATTTTTGTGTCGATGTTCATAAGGGAAATTGGTCTGAAGTTCTCTTTCTTTGTTGGGTCTTTGTGTGGTTTAGGTA
Source organism: Rattus rattus (assembly GCF_011064425.1). Lineage (NCBI taxonomy): Eukaryota > Metazoa > Chordata > Mammalia > Rodentia > Muridae > Rattus > Rattus rattus. The sequence goes on from NC_046167.1 coordinate 20,745,522, forward strand.
TAAGAGTAATTGTGGCTTCATAGAAGGAGTTCGGTAGTGCTCCATCTGTTTCAATTTTGTGGAATAGTTTGGATAATATTGGTACGAGGTCTTCTATGAAGGTCTGATAGAATTCTGCACTAAAGCCGTCTTGACCTGGGCTCTTTTTGGTTGGGAGACCTTTAATGACTGCTTCTATTTCCTTAGGAGTTATGGGGTTGTTTAACTGGTTTATCTGTTCCTGATTTAACTTCGGTACCTGGTATCTGTCTAGGAAATTGTCCATTTCCTGCAGATTTTCAAGTTTTGTTGAATATAGGCTTTTATAGTAAGATCTGATGATTTTTTGAATTTCCTCTGAATCTGTAGTTATGTCTCCCTTTTCATTTCTGATTTTGTTAATTTGGACACACTCTCTGTGTCCTCTCGTTAGTCTGGCTAAGGGTTTATCTATCTTGTTGATTTTCTCAAAGAACCAACTTTTGGTTCTGTTGATTCTTTCTATGGTCCTTTTTGTTTCTACTTGGCTGATTTCAGCTCTGAGTTTGATTATTTCCTGCCTTCTACTCCTCCTGGGTGTATTTGCTTCTTTTTGTTCTAGAGCTTTTAGGTGTGCTGTCAAGCTGCTGACATATGCTCTTTCCTGTTTCTTTCTGCAGGCACTCAGCGCTATGAGTTTTCCTCTTAGCACAGCTTTCATCGTGTCCCATAAGTTTGGGTATGTTGTACCTTCATTTTCATTAAATTCTAAAAAGTTTTTAATTTCTTTCTTTATTTCTTCCTTGACCAGGTTATCATTGAGTAGAGCATTGTTCAATTTCCACGTATATGTGGGCATTCTTCCCTTATTGTTATTGAAGACCAGCTTTAGGCCGTGGTGGTCCGATAGCACGCATGGGATTATTTCTATCTTTCTGTACCTGTTGAGGCCTGTTTTTTGACCAATTATATGGTCAATTTTGGAGAAAGTACCATGAGGAGCTGAGAAGAAGGTATATCCTTTTGCATTAGGGTAGAACGTTCTATAAATATCCGTTAAGTCCATTTGGCTCATGACTTCTCTTAGTCTGTCTACGTCTCTGTTTAATTTCTGTTTCCATGATCTGTCCATTGATGAGAGTGGGGTGTTGAAGTCTCCTACTATTATTGTGTGTGGTGCAATGTGTGTTTTGAGCTTTAGTAAGGTTTCTTTTACGTATGTAGGTGCCCTTGTATTTGGGGCATAGATATTTAGGATTGAGAGTTCATCTTGGTGGATTTTTCCTTTGATAAATACAAAGTGTCCTTCCTTATCTTTTTTGATGACTTTTAGTTGAAAATTGACTTTATTCGATATTAGAATGGCTACTCCAGCTTGCTTCTTCCAACCATTTGCTTGGAAAGTTGTTTCCCAGCCTTTCACTCTGAGGTAGTGTCTGTCTTTGTCTCTGAGGTGTGTTTCCTGTAGGCAGCAGAATGCAGGGTCCTCGTTGCGTATCCAGTTTGTTAATCTATGTCTTTTTATTGGGGAGTTGAGGCCATTGATGTTGAGAGATAGTAAGGAATAGTGATTATTACTTCCTGTTATATTCATATTTGGATGTGAGGTTATATTTGTGTGCTTTTCTTCTCTTTGTTTTGTTGCCAAGACGATTAGTTTCTTGCCTCTTCTAGGGTATAGCTTGCCTCCTTATGTTGGGCTTTACCATTTATTATCCTTTTGTAGTGCTGGATTTGTAGAAAGATATTGTGTAAATTTGGTTTTGTCATGGAATATCTTGGTTTCTCCATCTATGTTAATTGAGAGTTTTGCAGGATACAGTAGCCTGGGCTGGCATTTGTGTTCTCTTAGGGTCTGTATGACATCAGTCCAGGATCTTCTGGCCTTCATAGTTTCTGGCGAAAAGTCTGGTGTGATTCTGATAGGTCTGCCTTTATATGTTACTTGACCTTTTTCCCTTACTGCTTTTAATATTCTTTCTTTATTTTGTGCGTTTGGTGTTTTGACTATTATGTGACGGGAGGTGTTTCTTTTCTGGTCCAATCCATTTGGAGTTCTGTAGGCTTCTTGTATGCCTATGGGTATCTCTTTTTTTAGGTTAGGGAAGTTTTCTTCTATGATTTTGTTGAAGATATGTACTGGTCCTTTGAGCTGGGAGTCTTCAGTCTCTTCTATACCTATTATCCTTAGGTTTGATCTTCTCATTGAGTCCTGGATTTCCTGTATGTTTTGGACCAGTAGCTTTTTCCGCTTTACATTATCTTTGACAGTTGAGTCAATGATTTCTATGGAATCTTCTGCTCCTGAGATTCTCTCTTCCATCTCTTGTATTCTGTTGGTAAAGCTTGTATCTACAACTCCTTGTCTCTTCTTTTGGTTTTCTATATCCAGGGTTGTTTCCATGTGTTCTTTCTTGATTGCTTCTATTTCCATTTTTAATTCCTTCCACTGTTTGATTGTGTTTTCCTGGAATTCTTTCAGGGATTTTTGTGTCTCCTCTCTATGGGCTTCTACTTGTTTATTTATGTTTTCCTGGAATTCTTTCAGGCATTTTTGCGATTCCTCTCTGTAGGCTTCTACTTGTTCTCTAAGGGAGTTCATCATGTCTTTCTTGAAGTTCTCCAGCATCATGGTCAAATATGATTTTGAATCTAGATCTTGCTTTTCTGGTGTGTTTGGATATTCCATGTTTGTTTTGATGGGAGAATTGGGCTCCGATGGTGCCATGTAGTCTTGGTTTCTGTTGCTTGGGTTCCTGTGCTTGCCTCTCGCCATCAAATTATCTCTAGTGTTACTTTGTTCTGCTATTTCTGACAGTGGCTAAACTGTCCTATAGGCCTGTGTGTCAGGAGTGCTGTAGACCTGTTTTCCTCTCTTTCAGTCAGTTATGGGGACAGAGTGTTCTGCTTTTGGGCGTGTAGTTTTTCCTTTCTACAGGTCTTCAGCTGTTCCTGTGGACTTGTGCCTTGAGTTCACCAGGCAGGTCACTTGCAGCAGAAAAGTTGGTCTTACCTGTGGTCCTGAGGCTCAAGTTCGCTCGCGGGGTGCTGCCCACGGGCTCTCCGCGGCGGCAGTGACCAGGAAGATCTGCACCGCCCCTTCTGGGAGCCTCCGTGCACCAGGGTTCCAGATGGATTCTGGTGCTTTCCTCTGGAATCAGTAATGTGTGCAGAGAGCAGTCTCTTCTGGTTTCGCAGGCGTGTCTGCCTCTCTGAAGGTTTAGCTCTCCCTCCCACGGGATTTGGGTGCAGAGAACTGTTTATCCGGTCTGTTTCCTTCAGGTTCCAGCGGTGTCTCAGGCAGGGCTCCTGCCGCTCCTGGGCCCTCCCCCACAGGAACCCAGAGGCCTTGTACAGTTTCCTCTTGGGCCAGGGATGTGGGCAGGGGTGGGCAGTGTTGGTGGTCTCTTCCGCTCTGCAGCCTCAGGAGTGCCCACCTGACCAGGGGGTAAGGTCTGTCTCCCACGGGCTCTGGGAGCAGAGAGCTGCTGCGGGCCGGGATCCGCGGGTGTGGGCGTTCCGACGGAAGCTCAATTCCTAGCAGGCATCTAGATGCACAGCGGTTTCTGAGCACCGTGCTGAGTTCACCAGGCAGTCACTTGCAGCAGATAAGTTAGTCTTACCTGTGGTCCTGAGGCTCAAGTTCGCTCTCGGGGTGCTGCCCACGGGCTCTCCGCGGCGGCAGTGACCAGGAAGATCTGCACTGCCCCTTCCGGGAGCCTCCGTGCACCAGGGTTCCAGATGGATTCTGGTGCTTTCCTCTGGAATCAGTAATGTGTGCAGAGAGCAGTCTCTTCTGGTTTTGCAGCCGTGTCTGCCTCTCTGAAGGTTTAGCTCTCCCTCCCACGGGATTTGGGTGCAGAGAACTGTTTATCCGGTCTGTTTCCTTCAGGTTCCAGCGGTGTCTCAGGCAGGGCTCCTGCCGCTCCTGGGCCCTCCCCCACAGGAACCCAGAGGCCTTGTACAGTTTCCTCTTGGGCCAGGGATGTGGGCAGGGGTGGGCAGTGTTGGTGGTCTCTTCCGCTCTGCAGCCTCAGGAGTGCCCACCTGACCAAGCGGTAAGGTCTGTCTCCCACGGGCTCTGGGAGCAGAGAGCTGCTGCGGGCCGGGATCCGCGGGTGTGGGCGGTTCATATCTTAAATGTATCAATTCCTAGCTTTGCATCTAGATGATTAATTCTACCTCTCTAGGCTCAGTTTTCCATATTTTTTATGTTAGGTTTTCTTTTTAAGGCAGGGATTCTTGTTGCTCCAGATGTCCTCAAACTCATGACGTAGCTGAGGATATCACTAAACTTGCGATTCTTTTGCTTCTTTCTCTCAAATTCTAGGATTGTAATTTAAGATTATGCTGGAGATCGAACTCAGGGCTTCCCACACTCTAGACGGCACTCCACCAACTGAACTACCTCAGTAGCCTTAGACTCTTCATCTTGGCTACATCGAAAATGCTCTTCAAATTATCGTACTGTATTCTATATGCTTGGGATGCTATTCAGCTGAATGTGCTAGCAATTGTTGTTGGCAAACATATGTTTGTTTCTCCCAGGAATCTACAGGGTGATAGTTATGCTATAAGTGTGCCTCGTGGTAACAAGTAACTATTGGCATTGCTCATGCATCTCTGAAGCCTCTGGTTGTATAAGCAGGGCCCGGGAAATGAAGAAGTGTATCCTTCTGAAAACACCCTCATCTCTATGCTATTGTCTGACTTTAAATGGTTTCTGGAGGATAAGGAGAACGGTACACATTTTCCATCAGGAGAGACATCTCAGCATAAAATTCACAGCATATTTCCCACTTCGATATTCCATTTTGGTCACGTGAAAGTTCACATTTTTCCTTATCTCCGGAAGTTCAGGTCAGTTTGTGGAAAAACTGCTACAGCAAAGTAAATGCTTTGGAAGGAAAAAGTCTAACCAACTCTGAATTGCACTTACAACGCCATGATAAAAATAATTGCTGCTGAATTCTCAATCTCTCTCTCTCTCTCTCTCTCTCTCTCTCCACCCCTGGACAACCTTCTGACTGGAAGAAGAAACCTTTGGGTCCATTTAAATTCAAACCTGTTTGTTACAGATGAAGAAATGGAGGCTCCAAGTGGTCAAGTGACATTTCAAAGTAAGATCAGAGTCAAGGTTTGATTTGGAACTGTGACCCTATGGTCATTATTTCCCTCCTCCTTCCCTTCCCCCTCCCCCTCCTCCTCTTCCTCCTTGTCTTACTCCCCCTCCCCTCTCTTCTTTTATCCTTCCCCTCCTTCATATATAAACTATTCAGAGCACATATCAGATTGAAGAGGAGAAAGCTATCAGGAACATAACCAGGATTCTGACTACCCAGACTTGTAGTCCCAAGCTGCACTCTAAATGCAACTCCTTCTTTCTTCAGGCTCCAGAGTGCTGCAATTACAAGTCTACAACCCCACCCCTCATGGATGGATATCCTTCCAAAATGTGAGCATGAAAAATTTTAGAAGTGTGTGTGTGTGTGTGTGTGTGTGTGTGTGTGTACTTGCCTGTGCATAAAAGCCTGCAGTAGATATTAGGTGTCTTCAATCACTTTCTATCTTTATTTTGGTTTGACATAGGGTCTCTCACTGAAGTTAGAGCTCAGTACTTCAACCAGTTGTGTTGGCCAGTGATCCCCTGAGACTCCCCTTTGTCCCTGCCCTATGTCCTAGGATACACATGCGCATTACAGTGTCTTTACAAAGGGTCTCACGCTTGTGCAGTAAGCACTCTGTTCACTGGGTCGTTTCCTCAGCCCCTGCATGCAAGCTTCTTGAAGAATGAGCTTCTGCTTGTTTGAGAAACTGAAAATAAAGTCACACTAGGGAAGTTTTGAAAGTCACTGAGTGCTCCCAACGACCCTCCACAGAGAGTTCTGAAGAGGTTATTCAGTGTTTGGCTGTGAAAGATTTCTTTGTAGATAAGGAAAGACTGTTTTCCGTCTTGAAATTAATTAGCTCTAAGTAGAGAAGCCACTTGGGGATGGAGACAACACATCCTTTCCTTTTCTTCTGGGGACTATCAAGACCAGGCAGGTGAGAGTCATGTTTAGCTGTGTGACTCAATTTTTTTTGTGCCACTTATCCTGAAAGAAAAGAAAATCCTGAAATAACACTTTTTTTTTAATCATTAAAGAAACCTGGGAAAAGAATATCTAGGAGTAGACTCCTCACAACTGATCTCTAAAATAGGTTGGTTGAGTTCAGTGAATCACAGCTTGCACCCCTGCAAGGTTCACGAAATTCCACACACCTAGGCAAGGCAATGGTGTTGAAAGAGTTTTAGAAGAATTGGGTCAGAAGCAACTGAGCCTTAAAAAGAAAGGACCATCAAATCACCCTGTTTGAGGGTCTGGTTCAAGAGCTTTTGGTACAGCAAGTGTTCTGTATCTTCTTTTTTTTTCTTCTTGGTTCACAGTGACAATCAGGTTGCAGGAAAAATCTCTAGAGATGTCAGCATTTCCACTCCAAACTGCTGGCCGATAAAGAGCCCGCGATACTGTGATAGAAGCAAAAGATATGTTTGCTCTTTATCTGGTTTCTGGCACAGAGCCCCCCGGAAACTCATTTTATTTCCAGAATGGAGTTATGATATTTGATCTCTGGCCAGTTGCTTGTGTCAGAGCTTCTAAGACCCTGGAAATCTCAAGGGATGAGTAGTGTGACCTTTGTATGACTGGGAAATGACTGGGGGCCCAGGAGGTTCTTACATGACTTCTAGATGCGAATATACTGCAGAAACATCAAGGCGCGGTAACAGTGTTGGGGCCTTAGCCCAACCTTTGTCCCAGAAGAGGGAAGAGGATCTGGATCGGGAGTTAACTGCCAACAGTAAATGGTTCAGTCAATTGCAACTATTAGTACAAGGAAGGGTCCTACGATCCTTTAATAACAGGTAAGCTTTTGGGATTGTGAATACACTGATGTTTTGGAAGTAAGGACGAAACACCCCAACTCTTCAGAGACAAAGGTCCAGTACTTGCATCTCATGTTTGTATGTATGAAGGTGTGTGTGTGTGTGTGTGTGTGTGTGTGTGTGTGTGTGTGCGTGCGTGTATGCCTGTGGAGTCTAGAGGATAATCTCAGGTTTTCCTTAGGAGGAAACCACATGTACATCAAGTTTTTGAGAAAGGGTCTCTCACTGGCCCGGAATTCACCAATTCATCCAAGCTGGCTGAGCTGAGAACCAACCTGTTCTCTCTCTCCACTGTTATTACAAGCATGTGCTGCCACATCCAGATCTGTGTGTGTGTGTGTGTGTGTGTGTGTGTGTGTGTGTGCGTGCGTGCGTGTGTGTGTGTGTGTGTGTGTGTTCTATGGATTAAACTCAGATTTTTATACTTTCACAACAAGCACTTTACTTTCTTCCCCATCTCCCAAGCCATTTATAACATTCTTTTTGTAATAAACTAGTATGCCTAAACAGAAAATTTCTCTTCATTCTGGCTTCTGGCCAGTACCTGGCCTTGAGTGGGTTTTTCCTGAGAACCCATGAATTGGATTGTTTAGAACTCTGTGAATTCCTGTTTTTGAGACTGGTACCAGAAGTGGGGGGCAGATTGTGAGCTAAAAACCTAACTTGCAAAGTCTGCCTTAATTTTGATTGGCAGTACGGGATATTCAACGGTTTCCAGAGATGTGGGAGGTTGGTTAATGTGAGGAAAAGATCCCACCCATTCGCTACCAGATGTTTGGCATACTGCTGCTTCACTAGGTGACTTTCTCTGCTTGGGTAGATACAATCTTTCCATTCACTAAGAAGGTTTAGAATTAAGAAGAGAGTACATTTAAAACGCTGCCATAGTAGCAATACCTTTTCGGTTGTTAGAAAAATTTTGTTTATATTTCAGCTTCTGAGCAATTATAACATTTAAAAGAAACCGACACGCAGAACATCCAAGGGATTAAACTCACGGTTCTAAATTAAAATGTGCATTTGCAAAGTTAAATTAGACTTGTTATTTTAAGTTGATTGACGTAAGATCACCTAGTAGCACTTGTTCATGGGACTGGGATGTTTAGGGGAGCATGAGAACCATTGAATTTATAAGTTAAGCTTATTATATTTACTTTAGTCATGAAATACATGGGAGTTTTGTTCGTAAGTGAGCCCACTGAAGTGAATATATGCTCCCTCTGATAAGTCAAATTAATAAATACAGTTTGGAATATTCTTGAGTATTTAATTAATAGAGTTTTGAATGCCCACATAACCACAACTGCTAAAATTTTGCACTTATTTGCATAACAAAATAACATAAATGCAACAAATTAGAATAGCATTCAATACTTTAAAAACTGAACTAAAACAACACAAGGAGGATAAAATTGTTTGGCTGTGTTCCCTCCCTTTTGAGAGCACAGAGAAGCTCATTAGAATATTAGCTACGATCACTTAAAATACAAAGTCACTTTTGTTTAAAAATGAATAGCTTCTTATCATTTAATAGAAAAGGTGATGCACATTCCTATTTCAGACAAAATTTTCCTGTTGAGGAAAGCAGAATCCACACATTCTAGGTTCAATAAGCCGACAAGTCCTTACTGTATTTCTGTTATCCCTACAAGGTGTATTAGGTATCCATGATCTTATTATTGTCCTGTCTTTCCGATGTTTATGTTATGAGTTGATGCCTGATTCAGTCAGACACCGTACATTGACTTATTAAATAAATAAATCAGCACCAGTGGACATTGGCCCCAGGAAATCCATATTCTAGTCAGGTGGTCAAGGAAAGCTTATAGCATTAAACTGAATGATGACAAGAGGGCTATTTACTGAGCAAGTTGGAAATTGGCAATAGAGAAACATCAACAAGCCACAAGGTAGGCAACATGGCTCTCTGCTAAACTGTTTCATCTCAGGAGTGATACCAGTTGTCGGCATTAAATGTGAATTCATTGAAAGAAGGGTGAGATGGGTTGGGAGGAAGCCTGGCTTTAGGAGATTTCAGGGACTGAGGGATGAGAACAACAGGGTCTGAGAAGAGCTGGAGAGTAGAGAAGAGCTGGAGAGTAGAGAAGAGCTGGAGAGTAGCTTCCATGACTGTAAGAAGGACTTAAGTCAGACTTCTGTATAAACTATGTGGCTTCCATCATTTATGATCTGGTTTGGTAGGTTGACTTTCTTGTCAGTCATTCATAACCATGATAACTCATCGGCTTAGCCTCTTAACATACATGAAGAACCACGGGAAGAAGAGGCTTATATTCAAGCAGGGAATTGGGGGAACAGTGTGTTGTTTCTTGCCTAAACTTAACTTTCTCTGTTAACTTAGAACATCAGTAGTTACAACCTGCTTCTCCACTGCTTCTAGGGGTAGCTAGTTTGCTACTCCTAGTGGACAGCAAGAGAGCACAAAAAATGAGAGGTAATGGATTATTTCTTGCTTCCCAAATCACCATCTCTATAAGACTAAATCTGATAGCTTGACATGGGAATAGATAGTCTACAGTATAGTATAGCACTTTGTGTGAACACTGCTACCTTCATTTTCAGTGAGATATATACTTTCTTATTTATTTAACTTGTTCCTTAAAAATAATGCAGACAAGAAGATAATAAACAAATAGCTAAGCTGTTTACTACCAGACTGAAATTTCAGTTCATTCTTGAGTGAAACCAGATCCCATCTTCTTTCTATAATATAAGCATACTGGTACCTTGTGCTTATTAGTACAGAATGAATGAAGCTATCTTCATAGATCGAGGTTCTAGTAATTTTAAATATTATGCCCATCTTGTAGAAATATATTTTTCCCTAAAGTAATTCACATTTTCTTTTATTTCATGTGAGTTGCAGATATCTTTCCAAGAAGGAATTTGGGCATGACTGTAAAATAATTTCTCATGGCTCATGTTTACTTCTTCTTTAGAGATCTGGTTTTTTGTTTGTTTGTTCTTTTATCAAATAGATGAAAGTAAGGGATTTTTTCAAGTCCAAAAGCAAAACAAACAAATACATGGAGAGACTTTGCTAGTAGGTATTTTTCTTCTTTAGAATATACTTATTCTCCTGGTTTAACATTTCTTATCCCATACTCTTCTTGACCATGATGATTTCTGCTGTTGGGACCCTAGGAAGGTTGCTCTTTTTCTTTTCTTTTTTTTAAAAATATAATGTCTAGTTTACACTCCTCAATAAGAGCTATGCTTTCCTTGACAAAGAGAGTTTGCCGGCTGCTGCCAGTGCGACTGTGCAGAAACCGGCTTACATTCAGAATGTTCTCCCATGTGTGGCAAGGGCATTCCCAAGCTTGTTTCATTTCCACAAGAAACATTGGGCTCATGGGAGTGTCACAAGAAACCTAAAAGAAGTTGTTTGAGTATTTTTCATAATTACTAATTTCACATCACATGGGTGGTAGAAAATTTTCTTCTATGAGTTCTCTCTTATTTCTTCTCTTTATGCTTACTCTTCGGCCTCCTTCCTCCTTCCATGTTTGTGATGACTGAGACGTTAGCTTCTCCCTGCCCTACAGCTTCTTCACCTGGTTTGCTCTCAGACTCATTTTCTGGTATCTATCTTGCTTTGAAGTCACAGATGACTCTGTTTGCCTGGAGCCTTTGGTGTTGAACTTTTGGGCATTTAAATAGGCTTTCTTCTCACTCATCTTTGCTCTGGTCAGTGTTTTCTTACAGCCTTAAATAATGATCTGCAGTCACCCAATGTGCAGTTTTCCTGAAGTTTACCCTCCTGGTGTCTGGCACCATTTGCCTGATTTCGTTCCCTTTTCATACCTAGGGTGGTGAAATTGAGAGATTTTGGTAACATCTGTACTATTTCATTACTGGCTACTTTCTCAGTTTCTTCTCCATTCACACAGCCAATGCTGTCACTAAATTACCCCCTCGAAATACCTAGATTAGCTTCTGTTTTCTAAACAGAGTACCCTGGTTCTGCAGAATGGAGCTCCCCAAGACAGAGGCATCAAGTTATTATTGTAAGATACCTGGGAGGCTACATGGCTCTCTGTCTATCAGGGGTGAGGATTTAAAGGCATCTTAGCTCAGACCTTAAAAGAATGACTAAGAAAAAACCAGAAGGGATACTAATCCTATAATTTAATGAGAATAAATGAAATTGAGAAGAGGAAACATATTTCATCATACACATATCGATTTATAGACTAATAGTCTAGTTGATACGCACACATATGAAAGGTATATAAACAAATACAAGTTTACTTAGGTAAGTACTGACAGAAATTATGAAAATTAGAGTACATGGTAAGTGATTGGGGAGTGTCACAGCTTAAAATGTGAATGTCTCCTGGAGGCGTGGTCTTCAGAAGGCTGTTCTTGGGAGACAATGAATTTTCAGTCAGTGCTGTCTAATCTAACGAAGTATGGTCATTGAGATTGTATTCTCAAAAGGGATATTGGGATTCTTGCAAAAAGCAAAAAAGACTTTTCCATATTTTTAAGTTTTGTTTTCAATTGTCATGGGTAGAGAAGATTTTTCTATCATATGCTGTCACTATGATATGCTGCTGTCTTGTCACGGACCCAGCAATAAGAAGACCTAGTGATCATGGGCTGAATCCCCTGAAACTGTAAATCAATATGTTTCAAGTGTTTCCGTACAGGAAGTTGACCAGCACAGGAAGTTTGGTGCTCCTTTTTTCAATGTTGTCTAAGGGAGTTTGTTCTGTAAATAATATTTTGAGAGACAATTCACTGGCCAGGTGGTGTCTCTGGTCACTGTTCTTACACCAAATGACTAAGAAGTGAATGAAGAACACTGGTAGCATTAGGTAGGTAACTCTGTTATCAACATGAGCAGGCACGGTCTTGAGGGTGGCATTATTTCCATTCTCTTGGGGATGTGTTTGGCTGAAGGAAACAAATAGCTGAGGCCAGGAACTAGACATGTGAATGAAGTATCAGAGACTAGGAAAAGGACTGAGTTCTGCTCCTAGGAAGATCTCTAGCTCTAAGTTTATAACCCTCTCTTCTGTGCTTTCCTGGTACTCTAGGGGTGTAAGACACTTGATAACTCAGTAGCATCCCTTCATGCACAACACAGAGATGAAACACGGTTCTAAACATTGATTTTCATCAGAAAGATCTATTGAAATTCCCCATCCAAACCTTTTATATAAGGCTCCTGGGAAACTATCATGTTCATTATATGTATGTTCTAAGGGAAACTGAGAGGAGGGGAATCCACTCTCAGAGCCTCCAAAAGGCAGAGGAACAAGGAAAGTGGTGTGAGGTCAGACATTCAGGTCTTTAGTGCATCGTTGCCAGTGTCCCAGGATTCTGTACTGTATATTGAAATCCACTCATACTTTAAAATTAGTGTGCATGAACACAAGTTAAGTTTTCTAATAGCTGATCCTTATCAATGCAAACAAACTATCATCAGCTTCAATAATCCCAAATCAGGATTCACAGAAATGATGTTCTAAGAAGATGGGTAAGGTCGATTAATTTCACGTACTCAGTGTTTTGAGTCATTTTGGCTCAGGATAGCGCCTCATAAAGTTGTCACATCCCAAGGAATGTTGTTTTAGAATGTGATTTGTGAATTGATATAAAATATGTCAAAAGGTATTATATAAATCAAAGAAAAATGTGGAAATGAGTTATCCAGACCATTTGAGTTGGGTTACTTGGAAATTATTTTGGACACTTGAGTAAAGAGAGTCTTTGGAAAGTAGAGGAGAACTTTGAGGATGAACATATTACAAACATACACCATCCATGTTCAGATAAAGTTAATACCCATCAGGCCCTTTGTGTGAGGCTTTAAAAACATCTAATTTACTGGGATTGTGCCTGTTTTAGACACAATGGATTGGACAGGATCTTTCAAAGAACCATCTAGGGTCCCAGTTACCAGGATAAATACCTTGGCTTCTTCTACATTGTCCCATCTTTAGACAGACACTTGGTGGGGTGACACTGTCTGTTACAGGATATTTGATCATAATGTGAACCCCAAGATTGTGTTGTTTCCTGGGAAAACCTGTTTCTAGTTGTGACGTGCTTCATCCCTAGCATACGCCTTTGATCCAAGAGTTTTCTGCTCATTGTAAACAGGATGACCAGAGTTGTTAATGTGGTAGGTGTCAACAGAGGTGGAGTAAGCAACCAGTTTGCCAGGAAGTGAATATAGGAAAAAATACAGAGAGTGGGAGGAAGTCACAGGATGGCTAGAGAGACACACAGGAAATAGGAGGGATATTCGGTTTGAGGATGTTTGAGACAGTTTGGAGAAGGAGAACTTCAATTTTCCTCTTGGGACAGCTGTGGAGGAAGGTCAGCTGACGGCTTTCTCTGTCTCTTTGAACTAACAGGCTTTCACCTCAGCATCTGGCTCCCAAGTCTTTATTGGTAAAATTGAATGGTTGATATTTTTGTTAAAAACAACAATTGTCTTTGCAAGAAATGTTTGACTTTTAAATTACATTTTTATTAGTGTGTGTGTGTGTGTTAGAGAGAGAGAGAGAGAGAGAGAGAGAGAGAGAGAGAGAGAGAGAGAGAGAGAGAGAGAGATGGAAGTCAGAGCAGTAGCTTCTCTCCTTTCACTATGCACAATGAACACAGGTTATCAGGGATGGTAGCCAGCATCTTTACCTATTTATCTTTCTCACTGGCCCAAGCAATATTTATCTAAGTGTCTTCAGAAACTCTTGAGTGGCATATGAGTCATGGGTGGCCAACTCAGATGGACAGTAGTCTTTATGGGTAAATTCTTGTGAATACTTAGATAGCCCCTGGTTTGGAAGGACACATACTTTTCTCTTTTGAATGGTTGATGAGAATCAATCTCAGCCCATGCTACTTCTAACTTTCCAGACAGTTCCAGGATCGGTCTTTTTAAAAGACTTGGAATGACAGTTTTGGAAAGACAATGAAAGCAAACTGTACAAATGATCATTTTTCTGGGCTTAAAAAAAAATCTCCACTTGCCAGAGCTCTCTCAGAAGAAGCCTGTGTCTGTCTTCTCTCATGCTGTTTGTTCACGGTGTCTATTCCCCCTATTTCCTCCCACATACGGGAGATCTTTTTTACATTTTTGAGTCTTAATATAAATAATATAAGAGCACGTCTGAAAGCCTAGTGCCAGGCGCTTCTGGGTTACATGTCTTCTTAAGTTTCAGGGCAGTTTGGCGGCTTTCTGCAGAGCCTTATCTCACAGGCCAAAAAGAAGAGCTGTGCACAATAGCAGCTTCTCTTCTCATCTGTGTGAGCACGCTGCGCAGGGAAAGTTCAGCCATCCTGCTTCAAATGGTATCTTTCAAAGGCATGGATAAAAAAAAAAATGGAGGGGAAGAAAAGGAAACAAACATTGAGCTATTACAAAGAGTTTTTTTTTTTTTAAACCAAGACATGTTTATTAAGCAGACTTTATTCTCCCCAACACACTCAAAGACATCTGATTAAACCATGCCAGGGAAATTGACAAAGCTTTTCTTCGCCCCATCTGTTCAGGAAAGATAAAGTGTTCTCTTGGCCGATTTTTATCATCTCTTAGGCTCTATACTCAGGGAGAAACTGACAGTTTATCATATGAAACAGGAGTACCAAACACACAGAATCCAGATCAGAAGCCAGCTCCAGGACTCGAAGGCTACAGTTGGGACTTTGTGATGTGTGGCAGTCAGAAACACATATGATAATTGGGGCTGGTGCCAGGGACAAATCAGGGACACTGATTAAAAACAGAGCAAGGAGCAGAACTTTTCAGTATGTCTCGTCTCAAGTGGCTAGAGCAGCTATCCAGGCTTCCATGGGGACATGCATGGCTTTGGTGTGCAGGGTCACTTGTGCTAAGTCCCTTTCAGTCTATCAGCAGGACAGAGATCACTGTCACTAGGGCTGGGACAAAAACACTCTTTTCCACTTTTCAGTCTTCATTTGTCCAACAGGCTATGCTTTCTCTGACGTGCGATAAAGCCCAGGATTTATATAAAGCTGCTCTCTCTCAGGACTCAAGTAATGTCTGTACATATAGTCTTTCAACTTTCCATAGATCTCTTTTGGACACTGTAGAATAGATTAGGTTATTTGGGGTGGGGGGCAGGCATCAAGTAAAGAAAACCTTTAGGCACTACCGATTGCAATGCCTTTTCCCTCATTTCCACAGGTGTCAGTTCCAGTAAGTGACATATTCAGTTTCTCTGTGATTCACCTCCTTTTGTGCTAATCACATCTTGTCCTATTTCCTTCACCACACACTCGCATTTGCTATTTTCTTAGATATTCATTTTGCTCTTCCTGATATTTAGAATTCAATTCTCATTAGTTTGGTTTTGCTGAACCCAAGGAATATCTCTACTACAACTTTTAAATTACAGATGGGATCAAGTCACTGTGGAAATCTAAGGTCATGTTCCCAACTCAATGACATTCAACTGCAGCTGCAAAATTCTTTTCCATGCAAGAAAAGCATCTTCTCATGTGCCAGGGATTAGTACAAGGGCATCTTTGATGCTATTATTCAGTCTGATGTGAATCAAAAATTACAAATGAGGTCAAAATGAAAGCAAGGGAAGTTTCCTTTGAGTGCTGAATAGAGTTAGAAATTGGGATGTGAGATTTAATATAGACACAGGATGAGGGTTGTGATGAGGTGAGAGAGGACGGGCATTTCTTTAACAAAAGTCAAAATGGAAAAATGTTGTCTGGTCTTCTTTTGGACACAGGCAAGGGTTGAGTGAGCCCATGGGGGGCAACTAGTGTGCATAAAGGTGGGTGAAAATTTTACAAGCCCATTAAGAGAGGCATTCTGAGTGAGGTATCCCAGAAAGACAAATACAGCATGCATTTGCCTCTGTGTGGGACATGAGCTGTTAAGTCAATGATAACCAAGCTACCATCTGCTGCAGAGTCACAAAGACTAGGTACAGAGTAAGGGACTAGAGGAGGCAGATAGCAGAAAAGGGAAATAGAATAGATAATTATGGACGCATGGAGTTGCTATAGAAATGAAGGACCAAACTGGGAGGGAAAGATGAAGAGGATATTTGGGGATTACCAGCTAAAATTAAGGGCAGTTTGAGGGGAAATATAATATAGCACAACCCTCCTGAAAGCTTTTCATACACATATATGAACGCAATTTAAGCGAAATTATTAAATAATGAGGGAGACAGTGTTCTAACCGGCCATCTCTTGTCACCAAACGAAGCTCGCAGTCTCTGGATTGGGTTGTATGTAATTGACGTTTTGGCTAAAGGAGTCCCATGGGAACCCTTAAGCAACCCAGGCTGTTGCCGAACCTCGAGGTTGTTCCCTGCAAACTGACAGGAAGGCCCTATCGCTGAAGACAACACCCATACAACTTGGTGAATGTGGAGATGTAGAGCTGGTGCCTACATAAACCCTTCCACCATCTTTGGTACAGGAAGATATTTTGTACTCTACCAAAAGGGAAATGGAGACACCAAGCCAGCTACAAATCATTTGATCTACAATGGTGTTCTGCTTGCACCATATTCCAGGGTAATGGTGACACTAAGCTTGTGTGAGTAACCAACCAATAATTCCACAAGATGGAATTCATACTCAGTGCTGCCTGGGTGACCAAGAACCAGAGAGTAGATAGCCTAGGGACATATGGCAAAATGAAATAATACTTGTCTATAAAAGGAAAAACAAAAACAAAAATGCAGTGAGAAAATGATTCTTAGTGAGTCATAGATCTCTCTTTCTCTCTCCCTGCCTTCCTCAGGTTTTCTCTCTCTTAGGTTCTCTTTCTCAGGTTCTCTCAAGTTCTCTCTCTCTCTCTCTCTCTATCTCTCTCTCCTTTCTCTCAGTCCACCTCAGTCTTGGTGACACACTACCTTGTTATACAATAACCCACAATCAAAAGGCTTTTTATTATTTTTCTAAAGCTCATTATTTTTCCAAAAAAAAAAAACCCAAACCCAAGTAACTATGTCATCAGAAAGCACAATGCACTCACAAAATCACACAGTTCAGGGTCGGCTGAAGCAAGTCATACGTTAACTTTTACCTCTCAGGAAAACCTCCAAATCACAGATCACCTGGGCATAAACTTGTGGTTACAGCATTAGATTGAGACCAGAAAGATGTTAAACAGATCAGAGTACTGTTAACAATTTTAACTTGTCTTAAATTTGCAAAGGTTCTTCTTCCAGTTTATTGAGCTCTTCTAATACTGATTTCTACCACACTTTGCAGACTCTTTGTCATATGCAATATTAATTTCTCTTGCAGCTTCCCCAGGGCTCCGTCACAAGCCCAAATTCTAGCTCTTAGAACCTCTACCTTAATTTCCTTAGGCAGGCAGTGCCAGAGGGTCAAATCAGTATGTTCCAATCTTTCCAGGAAGGTCAATTCACTAGTCCAATGGCCTCCTCGTGGGGTCCAAACTCTTCTGTCCATTCTTTTTTTTTTATACATATATCTTTTGATTTTCCCCAATAATATTTCTGGATCAAGCTTTCTTTTACTAGAGATCTCCCCTCACGGGGACTCTCACCATTGGTCACTAATCTAGCAATTATTTTTCCTCCATCTTGTCCCTTGCATTTTCTGTGAACATCTCTGTCCTTAGGGACCCAGGCCCAGTGTTCCCTTTCCTTGGGGTCTTCAGTTCTCTTAACTACTAAAACTTCAGATTTCTCAAAAACATTTCTTGTCTCAAATATTCCCTGGTACAACTTAATCATCATGAGTTGGCTAAAATTTCCCAGAGAGCAATTAAGGCAGTCAGATGTCACCTCCAGAACCCTTTGTCCTGTTATGCCTGGGTTGTTTGCCTAAATGGCCAGGGCCAAAGCAGTTTGTTCTTACAGACAGCAAAGCTATTTCTTTCTCTAGTCATGCCCTCAATCCCCTTTCCAGAATTTTTTTTTCATCAAATTCGGGGACAATTATGCAATAGAAAGAGACAAATCAGACAAGCATACACGAAAGAGCAATGCCATCTGTACACTAGAAAGCCAGAGATTGCATTACTCAGGTTGTGCTCTCATAGCTGAAACTGTCACCAGCCATGCTCATTAACCAGGCCACACCTGATGGTTAGTGAGTGTTTTCTGATGTTAGACTACGTTAAGCCAGATAACTTATACAGGACAGCAATTTATTTGATCTACAACTCTTATTACTCAGAAGTTCAAGACTCGGGCTCCAACAAGAGAGGGCTTTCCTCTCTTACTAGGGGGTAGATTCCTCTACCCTGAATCGTAACAGGGTGGAAGGTGTGATACACAGAGGGGACTTGCTTTTCCTACTTCACATACTCTCTATGGAATATTATCTACACAAAAGAGTCTTCAATTATTGCTTACAATGACAGAGGTTCTTAAAATTAATGTGTCCGGA
The DNA here is from genome assembly GCF_011064425.1 of Rattus rattus. NCBI lineage: Eukaryota > Metazoa > Chordata > Mammalia > Rodentia > Muridae > Rattus > Rattus rattus. Next base: position 20,763,796 of record NC_046167.1, read on the forward strand.
GGAGCTAGATCAACTGGAGGATTTCAAAGTAATAGAAGATTGTCCACACGTTGTGTTGTAATTAGTTGGTTTCGTCTGTGATGGAAGATTGTTGATCAACCTCCAAAGGGTTGGTGTTGAATTAGAAACACACACAGCCATTGATTTTGTAATGTAGACTATGCAGACTAAACTGAAATGAATCTGTCCATTATACCAGGGATGGCAAAGGAGAGAAAACATCTTTGGGTAAGAATGAATGAAGCGGAGGGATCCTTGATGAAATAATGGTCCCATTAAAAGTCATTTTCTTCGAAATCTATATTAAGAAAATTGGACTTTTAAAGAATATTCCAAATCACTGACTAATCATCATCCCTGTCTTGATAATCCATTAAATTTGTCCTTATTGTACATATGAGGTCCTTCCTAGAAGCAGGAAAAGTGCTTTATTCCATAGTGTTTGCTTTGCAAAGTTCCTGGAGGTGACGTTGTTATAGAATATAATCCGAAGGGTGTCTCCAAGGATAATGTTACACTTGCTAATTATTGCAAAGGCATTTTTATCCCTGTAATGAGTATGCATGAAGGTTGTCTTATCAGCGTTAGAGTCGATTTAGAGCGTGCGAGTAATGTTTGCTCATTATTTTCTACATTCATCCCAAGTATAGGATAGGACTGGACAGTGGACTTTAGTAAATATCCGAGTATCCTCAGAGGCTTTTCCAACTCAGACGCAGGCAATCAAACTGAGAACGAGAATAGAAACAAGGAGAGCGAGGCTGGCAATTTACAGCAGTGTAAAGAGGGTATCAAGCCTCTGGCATGTTGCCAGGTTCATGTTTCTTTGTTGAACAAGGAGCTGAATTGGAAACGCCTTGTCAGCACAGGTTGGTTACAACAGGCATCCCAAAGGGGTAGCCTCAGGGCCTCTCGCATCATCTTATAAAATACTCCTGCAGAGGGGTGGGTGGAGGAGGGAAGGAGCAAGTACAGCAGGATACGGAAAAGAACAAGAGCATGGCTGGCCTGAGGGAAACACACAATTTATTGAGAGGCATAAGGTCTTGGAGAAGGAAGGGGAATAGAAGCTAGGCTGGAAGGACTGAATAGCAGGAGAGTGGGAAGGGAACTGAGGGAACAGGAAAGGTAGAGAGAAGGAACATCATGTGAGTTGTTCCCTTGTTTTTAATTCTTCGATAATTTCATATAGGCATATGTCCAATTTGTAACATTTTTTGCTCCCGTAACTCTCCTGCATCACCTCTCTTCTTGCTAAGACCCTTCTTTTCTCCAACAAGCCCCCCATTCTATTTTGATTTCTCGATTTTTGACTTTTGATTCACTAAATTTAATTATGATTATTTGTATGAGCATGAGCTTGAGAGCGCTTGCACATTCGTGTGCGCGTGTGTATTGTGAGTGTGTGTACCTGCATGCATGATGTGTGTGTGTATTTACTAGACAAGATCACAGGGTGGAGGGGCTGGACCAACACAGAGAAGAGTTGAGGCAACCAACCAGCACATTGTTACTACATGAGACTGGCTGAACTTGTGGTACCTGTGGTAGATGGAAACATTTTGCTGAATTCCTTGGAGTTATCCTAGGTCATTAGTCCTGATGGTGGCAGCACTGGGCTGACAAGAGTGGGTGAGATGCTGACTGGATTGACCAATGAGGTTATTTTGAGGTTAGCCTAATAGAGCTTGGCAGAGTGGGGTGCAGGAATAATCGGAGTCCACATAGGATAGAGGATGAACTAATTTCTTTTGGTAATAATGGAGAAAACTGATGCATACTATGAATGTAAAAATCTTTAACAGGTAAGAGCTTGTTTTTAACGGGAGGAAAGAAGTCTGAGAGAAACCAAAGCAAACGCCAGGTTTTTACATGTTAATGGAAAGTTCTGCTGCCTTAAATAGTCAAGGCTTACAAACAGAAATCATAATTAAGGGCTGTAACTTGCAATCCCAGATATGATGAATGGAGTCTGGGATGCTTGAGAAGATGAAAGTATAAATGAAAAGTAGGAAAATAAACTATGAAGTGAGTTCATTCCTTTTCTGGTCACTCTTTACCTTTTACTTCAGTTTCCCTTGGTTTGTGTGACTGATTAGTGTTCTTTTATGTGTGTTTAGTCGTCTTTGATGTAAGTCTGTGTACAGTTCTGTCTTCTTTTTTTTTCTTCCTCCCTTTCTTCCTCCTCCCTTTCTTTCTTTCTTTCTTTCTTTCTTTCTTTCTTTCTTTCTTTCTTTCTTTCTTTCTTTCTTTTTCCCTCCCTTCCTCTCTCTCCCTTCCTTCCTTCCTTCCTTCCTTCCTTCCTTTCTTTCTTTCTATATATGGGTTGGTTTTTGCACATAAATCTGGGTCTTAATAAGTGAGAATTGTTTCCTACCAATATGATCGAGGCAAGTGCTTAGAAAGTATCACTTTTATGTCATGCTTTAAGATGAGACAACTCTAGGGAGCTGTCTGGGGCAGTTGATCATGCCTGACCTTACTGTCTACTTCTCTGGTCTGTCTGACCAACAGCTTAATCATGGCTGAGGTTGAATACTCTGGAGACGAGGCGGATTCTCTGACCTGAACCCAGTACTAGGAGCTTTCTGGTCCCTCAGTTCCACAGAGCTTGCTCTGTCATGCTAGACTGTCATCTCTGCAAGCCGCCGTTCCCTTCCGCTTCCTGCATCATCCTTGCCACACTTAGTGACATGTCAACCCAATCAATTCTCCTTAAATGTTGTCGTCTTAAAATCAAACATCTACATATCATCCCCCTTATGCTTTAATTTTTTTTCTTGGTAAGTAAAAGGAGATATAATTATGATTGAGACATTAGGCACCCAAGGGTGTTGTAAGGTGTCCTATGCCTGAGTCAGGCAGAGGCGAAGGGCTACCAGACAAGGTTCTTTGGCTACATTTCCCAGACACATGTCCTTGATGTAGACAAGCATCTTTGCTAAATTTCTTCTTCTTTGTGGAACCGAAGTTTTCAGTTTGACTAAAGTTCTCCATGACATTGAAGGCTAACCTAGAATATGCATGGTACCAGCTCCATTGAGCATAAGGATCTTCTGGGAATGTGTTTAACTGTCTTTATTCCAGAAAGCCCATCCTCAAGGTGAGAAGGGGACTCACCTTGGGGACCGGAATATGCTTCATGGCCCACCCTTTAGAAAACACTAGCATAGATCTTAATTGCTCTCTGCTTCCACTGTTTTCCTAAGGGAAACCCATGACCAATAGTCTGGCAGAGTTGACTTATTTCCAGATATCCACATTAAATGTCCTAAGTAACTAATTTATCATCTAGAGAGAAAGTGAGAGGTTTAAATGGAAAATATTTTTCATAGAATAAAAATGCTTCTCGACAATATAACCTTTCTCTTCTAGACACTAGGTTAAGCAGAAAATGGGGACGGGATGAAGTATTATTTTCTATTATTGCCAGCCCCCAGAGTTCCAAATCCCCCAGTGTCTGAAAAATGCAGTCTAAATGACTTTTAAAAAAAAGTTCTCCTCAGCTGGTAGCTTGAGATTTAGCTCAGACTGATTTTTACAGCTAAATTATAAAGCTCTAACAATGGGGCTTTAATAACAGCAGCGCAGACAGCTCGATGCAGAGGCACTTTGAATAGCCATCGCTGGGACTGTGATCTCGCCGAGAAGGCCCAATCAGTTGGAACTGAGAGTCACAGAGGAACTGTGATCAGGGAGATATTAGACCCAGCTTCTTTGTAAGAAATCCTTCATTTATGCAGCTTTTTCATAGGACAGAGTCCCGAAACTTGCAAATATCAAAAGGGTTCAATATCTTACAGCTGAGGTATTTAAAGAAAATTGGCCCCCGAATCATCGGGCTCTTGTCAGATGCTCTCATTCAGTTCATACAAGGCTGAAGGAGAAGCTATTTTAAAAACTAGCTTAAGAAAGAAAAGCATTGTGTTTCATCATCAGCAGGTGAGTCTCTCTCTCTCTCTCTCTCTCTCTCTCTCTCTCTCTCTCTCTCTCTCTCTGTGTGTGTGTGTGTGTGTGTGTGTGTGTGTGTGTGTATAACTTGTGTAAAAGAAAAGCCAGGGTAGCCTAGAACTCATTGTGTAGCCAACACTTCCCTTGAAATAATGGCCATTCTCATACCTCAGCCTCCTGAGTGCTGTGCCTGGCCATCGTTCATTGCTTGTGTACTTCTTAAAGGTGTAGCAATTTAAGTTAAACTCAAGCTGGCTCTTCATGTTGAGATTCACAGATGTGTTTCTCATCTTATCTAGTGACTCTAACGCAAAGATCTGGTAGAGCTTGTACATTCTCCGTGCAAAATCCCAAGTGACCAAGAACAATGCCGAGCAATAGAGGTAAGAGCTCTTACAACACTCTTTCTAATCACACTTGTTATCAAGGAACAGACTGCAACTTCTAGGGTGGTCCTTCCTCTAGGAAAGCAGGCTACATTTTGGTGGTGGTGGTGAGGTGTGGTTTCTGTTTGTGGCAAAGACGAGTCTGGAATCTTGCAGATCCTGTCCCTAAATGGTGGCAAGGCAAACCCTGTATCTTCTAGGCATGGTGCTTTCTCTTTGACAAGAAGCAGACTATATCTTCCAAGAACAATCCCTAATTGTGGGCGAGTTGCAGAATAGATCACCCGATGTTCTTCTAGCTCCGAAGCAAGGATCAAACTGCGTCTTCCAAATGTGACCTCTATATTATGGTAAGGTGTACCTGGAATCTTCCAGTACAGTCAGTCCTCCTCTGCAGCAAAGAGCACATAGCATCTTCCAGTAGCTGGCCACTCCTCTGAGCTGTATAGAGGTCCATATCCTTTGCCCTTTGGGCCATTGATGGGCTTTATTCACTAAGTCCTACTGTGGAGTTGAAAGTCACCAGAGCTTATTGACAATAGGGACTTTGTAACTCTCGAACTTCAACCCTACCCCAGTGCATAGTGTAATACTCAACCAACTTTGTGAGTACTAACACCTAGCACATCAGTGATTCCAGGATTCTCTGAATCAAGAGGGCTCCAACTGGTGTTCTTTATATTCAAAACCACCTAGAACTCTCCATTCATATCATTGGGCAGCTCTAAAATTTAAATTCCCAATTGCACCTGTGAATGGCATGACTGGAAGCTAGGAGGAAAGAATGGAGCAGGCTACACTGAAGTCTGTAGGTGACAGATTGTCCAAGAGAAACCTCATGGGAGATGGGGAAAGTCCTTTTAGGAAGGGCTTTGAAACAAACATACTGATATTCCTTTCTTTTCTTTTCTTTTCTTTTCTTTTCTTTTCTTTTCTTTCTTCCCTCCCTTTTTCCATCTTTGTCACCTCCTCTTCCTCCTTCTCCTCATCGTCATCCTCCTCCTTTTCTTCTCTACTGTTTTATGAGAACAGCAATCATGTAGCCCAGGCTGGCATCAAATTTGTTATTGTTATTTGTCAAGGCTGGTCTTGAACTTCAGAATTTCCTGTCTCCATGTGCCACCATATCTTGTTTGTGCAGTGCTGGAGATTAACCCCAGGACACTGCAGACTAGTTAAGTATTCTTCTAATGAAGCTATGCCTCCACACCCCCTTCCTTTTCCTTGATTGTGGTCTTGGGATTCATCCAAGAATCTTGCACATCCTAGAGAAGGACTGTACCATTAAGCTATAGTCCTATATCCTTTAAATTATTTTCTTTAGAGAAAAGGTCTTGCTAAGTTACTCAACTCAGCCTCGAATGTTCTCTACAGACTAGGTAGACCTTAAACTTGTGCTCCTTCTATCTCAGCCTTGTAGTAATGGCTGGGAATACAAACTCAAGTTACCAAGCCTGGCTGTAGTGTTCTCTTCATGGCTTACTGTATTAATTATGTGGATAATGCATGATTCTAAACTACTTGTAGCACAGAAAGACTTACGACAAAGTTTCGAGAAACTGAGGTTCACACTGTGGGGGGAATGCCAAATTTATCTGTTTCTTTCCTGAAAAGCCCATCATGAAGGAAAATTACAGAGTTGATTTTATAAGCTTTGAGATCCTCAGAGTGAGACAACGTGTATCTGAGAATTCCTGGCCCCCTCGAATTGATTCCATCACTGAAGAAACAGCTGAAAGAAAGGAGTCCAGGACATGGGTTATATTTTCTGAAGAGGCTTTCAAAAGGCATTTGATAAAGTATCAGAGAGAAGCCTCACATGAAAGTGAGGATTTATGAATTACAGAAAAAAAGAAGGCACTTGAAAATGAGGTGGAGAGGAGAGCCAGGAGCATGATTAGTTACCCTGACAGACAGTTGAAAATAGAGCCCAGCATGGCTGCTTTAGGGAGCTGTCCCTCAGAAGCAGTGGCTGCAGGCTCTGCACTCTCTCATAAGTCATGAGGAAGGAGCCAACACTTTTTGCCTGAGATTTTTGATTTATCCAGAATTCAACTTGCAAGCTGGGGTTTTGGGCATGGGGTGATCCTACAAATTCATGATCTGAATGAGCTCAGTGCGTAGAGCTGCCCAAGGTTCTCCCATTGATGGCTTGTCTGGGCAGCTTTGGGGACATTGTCTCCTGTCTATTGAGTTCTGCAACACACACACACACACACACACACACACACACACACACACACACACACACACACACACATGGAGAGAGACAGAGACAGAAGAGAGAAGAGAGAGAGAGAAGAAAGAGAAAGAGAGATGGGCAGGCATAATTAGTGTTCTCTATATCTAGAAATATTTCACTCTTACATCAGAGCATCTTCTTAAGCACATAGCTGCACAGGATATACTCTGAGAACTTAAAGTATGAGCTGGTTTCAGGTATTCCTCCAATGCCAGGGCTATAACCTTGCCTGGAGTGTGACGTGTTAAATAATCATTATTTTAAAATTTATTTGTTTATTTTGTATTCACATATAGTCTGATTGTGATCTGAGGATGCTTCCCACCCTCCTTTCTTCCCAGTCTCACCTTTACAAGCCCACCCCTATTCCCTCATCCCCTTTTGCTCAGAGAAGGGGAGGCCCTTTGTGGGTACCAACTCACCCTGGTATATCAAGTCACAGTAGGACTAAGTGCATCCTCTCCCACTGAGGCCAGAATAGGCAGCCCAGCTAGGGTAAAGTGATCTAAGGCAGGCAACAGAGGCAGAGACAGCCCCTACTCCAATTGGTAGGGGACCCACATGAAGATCAAGCTGCACGTCTGCTATATCTGTGTAGGGGTCCTAGCTTCAATCCACGCATGCTCTTTGGTTGATGATTCCGTCTCTGTAACCCCCCATGGATCCAGTTTAGTTTGCTCTGTAGGTCTTATTGTAGTGTCCTTGATCCCTCCAGATTCCTTAATCTCCCCCACCCTCAGTCTTCTATAAGACTTCCCAGGCTCTGCCTGATGTTTGGCTGTGGGTTTTCTGCATCTCTTTCTATCTGCTGCTGGATGAAGTCTCTCAGATGACAGTTGTGCTAGGTTCCTGTCTGAGATCATTACTAGTGCCAGGGGTTGGCTTTCTCCTATGGGGTGGGTCTCAAATTGGACCAGCCATGAGTTGGCCATTCTCTGGATTTTTATCCCTGAACTTATTAGTAGGCAGGACAATTTTTGGGCTGAATCTTTTGTGGATGGTTTCGTGTCCCTGTGCTTTCATTGGAAGTCCAGCATGGCTGCAGTAGATGACTTCTTTAGGCTCCATATTTCTCCACTAGTCATTCTCATAGGCTCCCTGAAGCATCCTCCATTCTAGAGATGCCCACCACCACTGATTTCTGTTCTCTTTCCAAGCCTTCCCCTTGCTCCTATTCCTGTTCCTCATGCCTGTTTCTCTCACTTTTTTTTCTACCCACTTTTCCCTCCCTGTACTTCAGATGTCTATTTAATTTTCCCCTTCTGAGTGAGATTCAAGCATCTTCCCTTGGTCCCTCTGTGTAACTTTGGGTCTATGGATTGTGGTTATCCTGTACTTTATGACTAATAACTACTTATAAGTGTATATATACCACGTGTGTCTTTCTGGGTATGGGTTACCTCACTTAAGATGATATTTTCTAGTTCCATCCATTTCCATGAAAATTTCATGAAACCCTCATTTTTAATAGTTGAGTAGTGTTCCATTGTGTAAAGGTATCACATTTTTTTAATCCATTATTTGACTGAGAGATATCTTGGTTGTTTTGAGTTCCTGGCAATTATGAATCAAGCTACTATGAACATAGTTGAATAAGTGTCCTTGTGGTATGGTGGAGCATCTTTGTGCTGTATGCCCAGGAGTGCTATAGCTTGGTCCTGAGTAGAACTTTCCCAATTTTATATGAAGCTACTAAATAAACTATTTTCCAGAGTGGTTGTACAGGTTTGGACTCCCACAAACAATGGAGGAGTGTTCTACATCCTCACTTGTATGTGCTGTCACTTGAGTTTTTGATCTTAGCCATTATGACCGGTATACTATGAAATCTCAGAGTCATTTTGGTTTGCATTTCCCTGATGACTAAGGATGTTGAACAATTTCTTAAGTGCTTCTCCACCATTAGACAATGCTCTGTTGAAAGTTCTTCGCTTAGCTTTGTACCCCTTTTTAAATTTGGTTCCTTGGTTTCTAATTTCTCGAATTCTTTATATCTTTTGAGTATTAGCCCTATGTCAGATGTAAGGTTGGTGAAATTTTTTTTCCTAATTTGTAAGGTACCATTTTGTGCAATTGCTGGTGTCCTTTGTCTTATAAAAATGGTTTCAAGAGGCCCCATTTATTATTTGTTGATCTTAGCACCTGAGCTGTTGGCGCTCTGTTTAGGAAATTGTCTACTGTACCGATGTACTCAAGGCTATTCCCCACTTTCTCTTCTACTGGATTTAGTGTGTCTAGTCTTATACTGAGGTTTTTGATCTACTTGGCCTTGAGTGTTGTGCGGGTATTAATATGGATCTATTTGCATTCTTCTACATGCAGACATACAGTTGAACCAGCATTTGAAAATGCTTTCTTTTTTTTTTTTTATTGAATAGTTTTGGCTTCTTTGTCAAAAATGAAGTGTCTATCAGGTGTGTGGGTTTATTTTAGGGTCCTCAATTTGATTTTATTGATCACCCTGCCTGTTTTTATGCCACTAATTCCACCCTTTTAAAAACTTATTTATTTTACAACCCAGTACAGTCCTGCCTCTCCTCCAAGTACTCTATTATGAAAGTCCTCCTCCATTCTTCCTTCCCCTTTTCTGAGAAGGAGAAAGCCTCCTCTGGGTATCACCAACCCAATAACCCTGGGTGCATCCTTTCTAACTGAGGCCAGACAACGTGGTCCATTTCAGGGAACAGGATCTCTACGTAGGCAGGCAGGCAAGCAGGCAGGCAGACAGGCAAGCAGGCAAGCAGGCAATAGGCTCATGGACAGCCTCTGCTCTAATTGTTGTGGAGCCTGCATGAAGACCAAGCTCCTCATATGGTATGTATGTGTAGGAGGCTTAGGTCCAGTTCTTTGGTTGGTGATTCAGTCTCTGCGAGACCCCAGGGCTCTAGTTTAGTTGACTCTGTTGGTCTTCCTGTAGAGTCCTCATCTTCATTGGGTCTCTCTAAATCCTCTCCCAACTCTTTAGTTAGATTCCCCCAAGTTCCATCTTACGTCTAGGTGTGGGTCTCTGCATCTCTTTTCATTGGCTGCTTGGTGGAGCCTCTCAGAGGACAGTTATGCTCGGCTCCTGTCTGCAAGCATAGCATTAACAGTGTCAGGAATTGGTCTTTTGCATGCGGCATGGGTCTCAATCAGGGGCTGTTACCAGTTGGCCATTCCCCAAGTCTCTGTTCTATCTCTCTCCCTGTACATCTTGTAGGCAGGGCACATTTTGGGCTGAAGGTTTTATGAGTGGTTTGCTATCTTTATCCCTCCACTGGGAGTTCTGCCTGGCTACAGGAAGTTGCTCCATCAGGATTCATATCCCCCACTGCTAGGAGTCTCAGCTAGAGTCACCCCTTGCCCCCAAGTCTTATGGGGTCTCTACCCCTCCCAGGTCTCTGGCATGTCCTAGAGATTGCCTCCCTCCTCACTACTGATCTCCCTTCTCTCTTACTTTTCAGTTTTTATTACTAATGCTCTGTAGCATAGCTTGAAATCAGGGGTGCAGCTACTTCCAAATGTTCTTTTATTGTACAGGATTGTTTTCACTCTCTTGAGTTTTTTATTTTTTCATAGGAAGTTGAGAATTGATCAACCGAAGTCTGTGACAAATTGTGTTGGAATTTTGATGTAAACTCCACTGAATTTGTAGATTGCTCTTGGTAAGATGGCCATTTTCACTTTGTTAATCCTATTGATCCATGAGCATGGGATATTTCCATCTTCTGCTATCTTCTTTAATTTCTTTCTTCAGAGACTGAAGTTTTTGTTACACGGGTCTTTCATTTGCTTTGTTACAGTTACACCAAGATATTTTATGGCTATTGTGAAGGGTGTTATTTCCCTAATTTCTTTCTCAGTCAGTTTATAGTTTGTATAAAGGAGGATAACTGATTTTTTTCGAGTTTATTTTTTATCTAGCCACATCAATGAAGGTGTTTAACAGTTATAGGATTTTGGGGGTCACTTATGTATACTATTATATCATCATGTATCTTATCATAACATGTCATCATATTTTGATTTCTACCTTTCCAATTTTTATTCCTTTGACCTCCTTTTGTTGTCTTATTGCTTGTAAAACTTCAACTACTATATCAAACACATAAGGAGAGAGCAGGGAGCCTTGTCCTGTCCCTGATTTTAGTGCAATTGGTTTTTAAGTTTCTCTCCATCTAATTTGATTTTGGCAGATGTATATTGCATTTACTATGTTTAGATATGTCCCTTGTATCCCTCATCTCTCCAAGACTTTTAACATGAAGGGGTGCTGACTTTTGTCAAAGGCTTTTTCAGCATCTCATGAGATGATCATATGGTTTCTTTTTAAACCTTTCAGTTTGCTTATGGGGTTATATTTATGGATTTTCATATATTGAAGCATCCCTGGATTCCTGGGATAAAGCCTACTTGATCGTGGTGGATTATATGTGTTCTTGGATTTGGTTTGTGAGCATTTTATTGAGTATTTTTGCATCAACGTTTATAGGAAAATTGGTCTGAAATTCCCTTTCTTTGTTGTGTCTTTATGTGGATTATGTATCAGGGTAACTGTGGGCTCATAAAATGGGTTAGGTAGTGTTTCTTCTATTTGTACTTTGTGGAATAGTTTGAGGCGTATTGGTATTATTTCTGCTTTGGAAGTCTGCTCTAGAACTATCTAACCTTGGGCTTTTAGGTTTTTGTTTTTGTTTTTTTTTTTTCTAGTTTGGAGACTTTTAATGACTACTTCTATTTCCTCATGGTTATAGCACTATTTAGTTTTCCTAACTTTGATTCAACTTTGATAAATGGTATCTATCTAGAAAGTTATCCATTTTATTTAGATTTTTCAATTTTGTGGAGTACAGGGTTTTGAAAGAAGACCTAATGGTCTTTGGATTTCCTCATTGTCTCTGTCCCCCTTTCAGTTCTGATTTTGTTAATTTGGATACTGTCTTCTCAGTTAGTTTGACTAAGGTTTTCCCTAACTTCTTCATTTTTTTTCAAAAAAATCAGATCTTGGTTTTGTTGATTCTTTGTGTTGTTTTCTTTGTTTCTAATTTTTCGATTTCAGTGTCTTTGACTACTGCCTGCCATCTACTCCCCTTGTGTATGTTTGCTTCTTTTGTTCTTGAGCTTTCAGGTGTGTTGTTAAGTTACTAGTATGAGATCTCTTCAATTTCTTTATGAAAACACCTTCCCTCTTAGGATTGCTTTCCTTGTGCCTCACAAGTTTGGGTATGTTGTGGTTTCATTTTCATTGAATTAAAGAAAGTCTTTACATTTTTTCTTTATTTCCTTCCCTGATCCAGTGATCCTGAGTAGAGAGTTTTTCAGTTTCCATGAGTTTGTAGGTTTTCTGTTTGTTCCTATTGTTGTTAAAGTCCAGTTTTAATCGCCGATGGTAGTATGATAAGAGGCAGTTATTTCAATTTTTGCTTTGTGACTAACTACATGGCAAATTTTGGAGAATGTTCCATAAGGGGCTGAGTTTTGTGCTGGGTGAAATATTCTGTAGATAACTGTTAGGTTTGTTTGATTCATAATGTTGGTTAAGTTCATTATTTCTCTGTTTAGTTTCTGTCTTGATAACCTGGTCCATTGGAGAGAGCAGGTTCTTACAGTATCCCACTACTAATGAGTGAGGTTTGACGTGGGATTTCAGTGTTAGTAATGCTTCTTTTATAAATGTGAGTAACCCTTGCATATGGGACATAGATGTTCAGGATTGAGCTGTCATCTTGGTGGATATACTTCTTTGAATATAAAATGTGAACCATTAGAAAGTTACAGCTTTGTTATTTTTACTAACCTGTTTGAGTTATTTATTTATCAACTCTCTACTAGAGAGTATAGGGCCCCAGCCATGTGTTCTTTGCAAGGTGTACAGTACCAGGTATGCATTGTCTCCTGTGGAGTGGGCCCTAAATCCAGTCAGACACTAGTTGGTTAGCCCTATCTCATGCCAACATTGCACACATGGTTGTATTTTGTGAGACTGGTTGTTGTTGTAACTTTCAGAATTTACAACTGGGTAATACTGTTAATATTTTTTGGTAGATTTCATAATATATCCTAGTACTATCATTTCCATACATGTACATGGGCCATATTTACCTCTACATCCTGCTCTGTCTTTGTTTTTGTTTCTCTGGCTTGGTTCCTTCTTCCTCCCTCCAAATCATTCCATTTTTATTAACAGATGCTCTTAGTCCTGATTCCATACATTCTTGTAAGGCCTCAGTGACCTTAATGAATAATAGACATCAACCAGCATCAGGAAGGCACCATTACCCCCCTCCACAGGGGAAAAATGTACAAGAAATGGTCTGTAGTATCTAAGCTAAGATACTAACGCAGGCATACAGATAAGACTCCTTGATCATTCAGCTTACATGCTTTAACTTTACCATCGTGACAAAACAAATATACATTCAGGAAGGCTTGCATTTTTAATTTTGAATGCTGACCTTTTCCTGAGTGATCCATATTGTTTGTCCAATGCTAGGCAGTTGTAGCAGCCTATAGACCACAGTCAGTTACCTGACGTAGAAAACTAATAGCCTATAGTGAACTGTGTTTGAGATCTACTCCATTGGGCTCCCTAGATATGTAAAATTCATTTGAATTACAATATTCAGTTGGTTATAGACTTCTTAGGCTGCAATCCCTCTGCAGGTTACAGAGTACACATTCTTTAGTTGCTGTCAGAGAACCTGTGGCCTACCTGCTTATATTGGGTGTTGCCATGTGGTAAGGCGAACTACTAAAACCCAGGCATTGCTGAATACAGGCATGGCTTTTTTTTTTTTTTTTTATTAACTTGAATATTTTTATATACATTTCGAAAGTGTTATTCCCTTTCCTGTTTCCGGGCAACATCCCCTCCCCTCCCCTTCCTTATGGTGTTCCTCCCCACCCTCCCCCATTGCCGCCCTCCCCCAACAGTCTAGTTCACTGGGGGTTCAGTATTAGCAGGACCCAGGGGCTTCCCTTCCACTGGTGCTTCCATTACTAGACATATTCATTGCTACCTATGAGGTCAGAGTCCAGGGTCAGTCCATGGTTAGTCTTAGGTAGTGGCTTAGTCCCTGGAAGCTCTGGTGCTTGGCATTGTTGTTCATATGGGGTCTCGAGCCCTTCAAGCTTTTTCCAGTTCTTCTCTGATTCCTTCAACGGGGGTCCTGTTCTCAGTTCAGTGGTTTGCTGCTGCATTCACTCTGTATTTGCTGTATTCTGGCTGTGTTCTCAGGAGCGATCTACATCCGCCCTGTCGGTCTTCACTTCTTTGTTTCATCCATCTTGTCTAATTGCAGGCTGTATATATATGGGCCACATGTGGGGCAGGGCCTGAATGGTGTTCCTTCAGTCTCTGTTTTAATCCCTTTTGCCTCTCTTCCTGCCAAGGGTATTCTTTGTTCCCTTTAAAGAAGGAGTGAAGCATTCACATTTTGATCATCCGCCTGAGTTTCATTTGTTCTAGGCATCTAGGGTAATTTCAGGCATTTGGGGCTTAATAGCCACTTATCAATGAGAGTGGCTACCATATGTCTTTTCTGTGATTGGGTTAGCCTTTCACCCAGGATGATCAGGCATGGCTTTTTTATCCAGTGGGATCTCTTTCTGAGAATATGTCATCTACTCCTGTCTCCCCCCAAATGTGTCTCCAAGAGGGACTGGAATGCTTGCTTCTGTTTCTGCTTACAATTTTGCAGATGGATTTTTCCTATCATGCTATCAAGGCCTTTCCCCCAATGCCTGTAAACCCTGCATGGTGTATAACTTCCGCTCAACTCAGTAGTGGCTTTGCCCCTGTTTCAAAGGCTCTGTGACCCTTCACGCTCAGAAAGCAAATGAAGAGCTGTCATTCTGGCAGCTCCTGGCTGGCTTTAACCAATCAAGAAGAGGCATTAACAATTTTATTTCTTCAAAAAATGGGATGGGGGCTGAGCAAGTGAGGGAGAAAACACCAGGGCCAAGAGCAACCTGAAGAAACTTTATCTCAGTTTACACGCTGTAGTCCATCATAGACAGAAGTCAGGACAGTAACTTATGCAGGAACTGGGAGAGAAGATCCTGAAGCAAAGGCCATGGGGAAAACACGATCACTGGCTTGCTCCCTGTGGTTTGCTCAGCCTGCTTTCTTATATGCCTCAGGACCCTCTGTCCTTGGGTGACACCTTCCCTAGTAGACTGGATCTTCTCACTCTAATCATTAACCTGGAGAATTGCCTACCAGACTTGCCACAGTAGTTTTCAGGCCAGGCTTAAGCTCTGGCTTCTGAGTTTTATTTCTTAGTCTTCAACACTGGACTGAACATTTTGTACACAGTCCACATGACTTGGTGTAATTTTGCCAGGGACTCATCGGGTTGTCCCTGTTCCTGGGACTGGCATCGAGATCTTCCCATTACAAGACATTAAGTTCATCTCAGATTTGCACTTCTATTCATTCTTCAATTCCAGAGAATTACCTCTTCCCACAATTTCAGAAATTTCACTTTTTTTGCAATACAGTAGACGTTACAGGTTCTTCTCTGAGGCTCACTCAGCTTGGAGAATTTAGAGACCATTACACTTTTCCTTCTGGTAGTTTTGTTTCTTTTTGATAAATATGTCGAATTTGATATAAAAGGAATTGGATTGGGTGACGAGGACATGCAGATGTAGTTTTCTTAAAGCTTCAATGTGTTAGTCTTTCTTTAAAGTCCTAAGCAATGCTTTTTGACATTAATACATTTGGAGTATGTATATCACTACTTCAAAGAAAATAATGCATTCTTTTCAAAATGACTGAATAATGTATGAAATATTACTTACTGTAACAAATGAATGACACACAACAGGTCTAACTGACATTTAATGCTGTCTTACCCACTCAAAAACATATGGATAAAGTCAGGGTCCAACAGAGACTATTCAGACATTATTATTATTTAAAATTTTGTTTAATAGTCAACTTACATAGGTTCCCAAGTTCTTGTTCTGCTGTGGTGGCTAAATTAAAGTTTATATGTTTTTTTTTTTAGGTCATTCTGGATAATAAAACTGATGGCCTTTGAATGCTAAAATAAGTTTCCCAACTATTTCCCATGGATTGTATCCAAGAGATACAATCTCAGATATCAATATCTGGTCTTAATTTCCATTTTTGAAGGATCTTGGAGATCTTCAGTCCAGAGAGAAGACACTTATAATTAAGGTATCCTTGAGGGCAGCTGTCCACTGAGGCCAAACTCAGAACACTAAAATATCTCAGAAGGTGATTACAGACTTTTTGTATCCTTGTTGAAGACCCATGCTCTGCCACTCACTTTTAGATAAGGCCCAGCATCCTGGACATCTCCAGTGACAGGGAGGTATGGCATCTCACGTTTTCATTCCCTGTTTCACATGATCAACTTTTAAATAAAAATTCGAATCATACTTATAATTATTTGTCTCTTCTAGAACATCTTTTATTTTATTCTTGTGAATGAAGAATTTGGAAACACACAAACATACACACACAGGCACATTTCTGTTTACTTATGGTTACGTACACTGGGAATCTATGTGATTTCTCCTTTTCAAGGTCTCTTTTTTCTTGGGCTATGTTAAGAGTCTAGAGGGGAGAAAAGGAACTACAGACCTCCCTGCCCCATGCTCTATTGGAAATGCTTATCCTCTCAGGCACAATCCTTACACTCATACATGGGACTCAAGGCAGGGACCCCTATGGAGGAATTGGGGAGGGATTGAAGGAATTGAAAGGGAGGGGGACAATATAGGAAGAACTGCAGTCTCAAATAACCCCTGAAGGTCCCCCAGGAGGCTAAAGCCCCAACCAGGAAGCAAAATACAAGCTGGTCTGAGGACCCCTTTCAGCACATGTGTAGCTGAGGACTGCCTAATGTGGCCTCAGAGAGGGAAGATGAATGAATTTTGAAAGACATGAGACCCCAGGCAAGGGGGAGGACCTGAGAAAGAGGGGGCAGCACTTGAAAGTCAGGGGGGAAGAATGCAAGTAATGTGTGTGGGGAGGTAGCAACACCCACTTAAATAAAATAATTAATTAAAATTGGCTTTAAGCTTCCTGTTTATGCCTGCTCCTAGAGCTGATAGGGCCCCAAGCTCTCTGTACCCAGATCCCGGCCAGAAGAAACAGGGTCTACAGAAGTCCTGACACACATGCTTACATGAGGCCAAGCCACCGTCAGACACAGCAAAACCAAGACCAGCTAACACCCAAGACATCCTAGATGGTGAAGGGTGCTAACAGAATCTAAGCAATAGAAACCCAGATTACTTGGCAGTATCAGAGCCCATTCCCATCAAAACAACATTGATATCCAAACACACCAGAAAAGCAATACTTGGATTTAAAATCGCCTGATGATGATGATAAAGGATTTTAATAAAGACATAAATAATTTCAAAGAAATACAGGGGCAACACAGGTAAAAAGTAGAAGCCTTTAAAGAGGGAACACAATAACCCCTTTAAAGAATTATAGAAAAACATAACCAAACAGGTGAGGGAATTGAGCAAACCATCCAGGATTTAAAAGTGGAAATAGAAACAGTAAAGAACTGAAAAGGGAGACAACGCTGAGATAGAAAACTTAGGAAAGAGATTCAGCTTTCATAGACACAAAACATTACCAACACAATATAAGAGATGGAAGAGAGAAACTCATGGGCAGAAGAATTAGAAAACATTGACACAACCTTTCAAAGAAAATGTAAAACACAAGAAGTTCCTAACCCAAAACATCCAGGAAATCCAGGACTCAATGAGAAGATCAAACCCAAGGACAATAAAGTACAGAAGAGAGGAAGATTCACAATTTAAAAGGACCAGCAAACATTCAACAAAATTATATAAGAAAATTTTCCTAACCTAAAGAAAGATTCTCATACACAAGAAACCCAGAACTCCAAATAGATTCAAGGAGAAAAGAAAATACCTCCCCATCACAATTGTCAAAATACCAAACACAAAACAAAGAAAGAATATTAAAAGCAGGGGATTAGCCAGGAGATACAATCCACAGACACATGAAGCCCAGGGAAGAAGGATGACCAAAGTGCAGATGCTTCAGTCTTTTAAAAGGGGGAACAATAATATTCATAGGACGGATATAGAGAAAGTTTGGAGCATATTGATCAAAGAATGGCATTCAGAGATTGCCCCATTGGAAATCCAGCCCATATACATACAGCCATCAAAACCCAGACAATATTTGATGCCAAGATAAGTGCACGCTTGACAGGAGCCTGATATAACTGTTCCCCTGAGAGGCCCAATGAGCATGACAAATACAGAGGTGGAATGATAGCAGCAAACCATTGAACTGAGAACAGGGTCCCAAAATTGAGGAAAAGGATTAGCGAGCCATGACTTGCAATCCCATACAATAATAATAAAAATCCAACCAGAGCTCCTAGGGGACTAAACCACCACCCAAAGAATACACATAGACAGACTCATGGCTCCAGATGACATATGTCCAGACGATGGCCCTGTTGGGTACTAATGAGAGGAGACCCTTGATCCTGTGAAGGCTTCACCTCCCAGTGTAGGGAAATTTCAGGTGGGGGGCGGGGTGGTGCTGGGAGGAGAACACCTTATAGAAGAAGGGGGATGGGGATGGGTAGGGGTTTTATGGATAGAAAACCTGAAAGGAGATATTTTGAAATATAAATAAAAATTATCCAAAAAAAAAAAAAAAGAAAGAAAGTTAGCTCCTGAGCCGAGATTCTCTCAGATCTTTAGAAACCAGTACCAGCCAGAAACTTTATCAGCAGCAGCAGGAAACACATCCGGTTGTTTTTCTGCACAGGTCAGTTCCAAAAGCAGAATTGCTGTACCTTCCACCTAAGCCACCATTGATTTTTAAGGAGTTGGGTTTGTTTTAAGATGTGTTTTAATCAGCAAGTCTATGTGCACAGTGTGGCTAGCTGGCGCTGACCCCACTTTCTTGTAAGAGTGGGTGAAGGTGTTTTTTGAGCCCTCCCTGTCCTTATTTGTTTTGAATAGCCACAAAGCTAGTATTTGCCTAACTCAGAGAGTCTGCAACTAAAGTAGGGGCAACAGCAGACATGCCTAAGTCAAACTGATGATAGGTTTAGCTTATTTAGTTCGGCCTTTCATTGTCCTGGTGTTCTGGCCTTCAGCCTTGTTGTCTTCCCTCCTCAAGAGTCTAGGGCAGTTTTATCTGCGTGGATATATGTAATGCATGTGTATGTACGTGTGCACGTGTGTGTGTGTGTGTGTGTGTGTGTGTGTGTGTATTGAGACCAGAGGAGGATGCAAACATGTCCTGCTCTACCACTGCCTATACACCTGGAGGTACAGTCTCTTTTTAAGCCTGGCAGTAGCTCTACTGGTGTCCAGTGAGGCTGTACCCTCCTGTTTTACCTCTGATTGTAACCAGTGTTGTAGATGCCTCATGGTCATGTTTACTTTTTTTACATGGGTGCTTATAACAAGACTAGATCTTCATGCTTGCCCAGCAATGCTATTACTGAATCCTCCAAGAGAAACTTGATATGTGGCCCAAGGGACAGATTTGCAGCCTCTGTGAAGGATGTAGGTTTGGCTGGAGTCTAGAAGAACGCTGGTTGTCAAGATAGGCAACTTTTCAGACTCCTGGTCGGCTTCCTTGGACAGAGCGGATCTGAGACCATTGGTGGGTTAGGCTGAAGAGTCTATAGCAGGTGACTCCACGCCAATCTTATTGACACCCAACTGAGAAAAGCAAATCCATGTCTATCCCTCCAGAGCAAGAAACAATAATGAGCTAAGGAACAGAGGAAGGTTTGGATAGCTCCTCCCAGAGAGCTTGGCAGGTAACCATGGAAAAGCCCTTGTTCCTGAGGATCAGGCCAGGAGGTTGCTTTCAGTGGGAGTTCAAGTCACCAGTGTTCCTTCAAAAAGCCTCCTTCCTTGTCGGGTTGGCGCGCCTGTGGTGTCCTTTGCCCTGAAATGCTGGGGTATGGTGTGAATGTCATTCCAATCACAGTCATTTATTTGAACTACTTAAGATTGATGTCTAATTAGCATGCAGCTCAGAGACAATTATGTATATCATCAAACATGTGTCAGGGAATCTTTGTTGCTCATTTTATCTGATTAAGACACTAACTGCTGCAATGTTAGTCACGAGGATGGTAGACTTGCTTTTCTTAGTTTCTGCTCTGTGGGATGCGCGCTTTTCACAAACACCTTCATTGTATCCCTTAACTGATTATATAGGAGTCTTCATAAGTTGAAGTTTCCAAACTTCTGTTTGTGTGTGTGGGGTTCCTTCTATGTGCCTGTTCTTTTTGTCATGGTTGATATTTTTTACCAATCATAAGGTGATTGAACACAACTCTGAAGGCAGAATTAAAGCCCATCTTTTGGCTTTTAGTACCTTCTGAGTCTAAGTACCTGATCTCACGCTATATCCTAAATCTGTCAGATCACCACAGGAGAGACTGCATCCAAGACAGTGGTGAGCTAGACCACTGGGTGAGCTAGGTCCACTTAGTTATGGATACTTGTCGCCTCTTCTTAAAACCCCATTCTCAGGTTAGGGACCTAAATGTGGGTTTAGGGAAGTCACGGGATCTCCTTGTCCCAAGGTGACCAACAAATAAATATTTTCCTGTTTTCAACATTAATTTGTCTCTGTTAGTTGGCTTTGGAGGACAGTGGTTGACTCTGGCTTACTGCCAGGTACACACAGGCTCAATTTTAACCCCAGGAAAGAATGCTTTTTCCTTCATGGCATTTTCAAACTAATTTGCTTAAGGATTCTCCCTCTTTTTCTATCATCTTCATCCCTCATGCCCATTCCAACCAGTAGCCTACATATAGACATTACAATTTCATGTCACATACAAAACAGAGGACCTCTAGGTACAGGAGATGTTTAGTTTAAGTCACACAGAAAGTTATATAAGAGGTAGTTTCCAGAGAGCTTGGTAGGTGACAATGGGAAACCTAGAACTCTGTTCTGTATTCAGGACCTCAGAAGTCCCAATATCCTAAAAATACTATTAAAATGAAGTTGAGTTTGAGCCAATGGCTACATTATATATATATAAGCATCAGTTCGACATGAGACGAAGCATACAGATAAATAATAATCTTATAATACTAACCCCTTAGTGTTATTTCACTGCCATCAGGTCTGGAAAATGACTCTCTCAGCAGATTAGACTTCTGTTTGGCTGTGTCCCAGGCCCTGATGTGTATGCGTGTATGGTTGTGTGTGGGTGCCTGTTCTGTGTATATATATGAAAGTATTGTATGCTTTTGAACCCAAAGCTTTTCATAAGTAATTCCAAGCCAAGAGGAGAGCTGTTGTTTTTAATGTTTAATTAGCCCAGTCCTTTGTCTTATAGCTGCTGAAAGGTCACTTGCAAGCATCCATCTGTTCTGAGAGGTTGTTGCTCCCTTCCAGTCTTTTTGGCTTGCAGAATGCCAGTTCAGGACACCCATGTGTCTTTCTGTTTACACAGCTGGTGCTGGTGATCCCTTGGGCCCTGCTGTGCTTCAGCTTTTAAAGTCAAGTTATTATACTGGCAAGGGTTACTTTGAGAGTCTGCAGTGGAGACTCTATGTTTTGGCCCTCTTGCCTCAGGACGTGCTTCTGTAGTTCATAGTGTACTAAGAACGATGGTCAGTGGGCATCACAGAAAGGCCTCAGGCTCAGCCTTGCCTGGCCTTCTGCTTCAGCTTTCACACACTGCAAAGGTAGCAGTGGATCTGGAAAGAGTGCCAGCAGCTTTGAAGCTCGGCTAAAGGGGAGCTGTGCAGCTCAGGGAGCTTTCCTCTCTCAGCACATCAGGCGGCCCAAATGGATCAGTAGCTATTTTGTGGGGGATGGATGGGTTTTATTCTATTTTTAGTGAAGGATTCAAGAAATTACTTTAATTTTTGAGATCAAAACATAATGTTATCTTTTTCTTTTTCCAGAGCTGAGGACTCGAAACCCTAGGGCCTCTGTGCTCATAGGCAAGCGCCTACCACAGAGCTTTGAAATCCCCAACCCCAAAATATAGGATTATCATTCGACTCCTCTTTCTTTCTTCTTTCCCATTCACACAGCATCTTGCTCGCTCTCAAATTCATGGCTTCTATTTCTTTAATTGTTTTACACACACACACACACACACACACACACAATCTAAATACAACTCTGACAGTCCATGAGTAAACTCATTTGTTCCCTCAGTACGTGTCAGGCGTATGTAATATATGAGTTCCTGAAGCTAACTACTGTGAAGAGAGGTACTAGGTTTCACACCTCATCAACGTAAATGTTCTGCCAAGCAGATACACACACAGAAACAAAGATAGATCAGTAATGCATACAGTAATGAAATGAACTGTGCTGTGCCTCTAACAGTTGCCTTCTACTGATAATGGCTCCTGCGCTTTAAAGCCCAGGCCAATGTAGAAGTGAAACAGAGATCGTAAGGAGCCAAGAGGACAGTGGGAGCTGCTGTATTTTCACACGCAGAAATATCAGAGAAGCCACACTTATGGGCAAGTTGGCTACATAATTAATACATACTGAATGGACAAATGGATAGTAACTCAGTAAGTAATAATACTCATCTATTTGAAGTTTGTATTTACCGAAATATACGTATATATCAAATGGTGGTCACAGATTCCCATGGGTGTTATAGTCTCTGGCTAGTTATACACCCAAAACTCTTAACTCCCACTACCTAAGAATTTAGATTATTCAGTATAGGACTTTAAAGAATGGACTTTAAGATAGATGAACTTTCCAGATGTGGTGGTCATCTCTGGAATAGCCAACCCTGACTACACTCTGGAATGAACTCCACATCCAGAGTTGGAAGGCTCACCTTTTGACCCTGATCTCGAGGGCTGAGAGGATATGCTTTGACCCTGGATCTTAGTGAGCAGAGACTTTGAGGCAAATCTCTGGCGTCATGTGGAAATCGAGAGTTTCACGTGCATGAGATCTCTGGAGTTCTGCGTCATCTCGAGGATAGCAAGTGTCGAGATCTGCTGAGAGTGGTGGCACACACCTCAATCTGGGACACACACCCTGCTTGGAGACCCATGATAGGGCACTGAAAGAAGGAAGGGCCTCTTTTTCACCTGCCTCGCCTTGTAGCGGAGCCACCTCAAGTTGATCCGAGTTCCATGCACAGCTGCTACTGCACCATCGTTGAGAGTTGCACAGACTGTAAGTCAACAACCAATTCTCTTACTATATAGAGATGGACCCATAAGTTCGTGCATGCATGAGAACTCTGACTAATGTACACTGTGGTATATATTTAAAGATGCCTCTTTATGAAGAAAGAATGGAACACACGAGACTCCAGGAATGGTCAGTGGATGACCAATTTGAAGCCAAAAGAGTTCTTGTGAAATTGCATCATTGCACCTTGGTCTTGAACTTCTGTCTCTAGAACTATGAGAGAAAACAAACAACAGCAGCCTCCTAGTAAAACTGAATACATAATTAATGCTTAAATACTCCTACGTGTGCCTTTCTCCCACTCAACCTACACTGTCTTGCTAGCAATATACAATCCCAATTGTACAAGAAAAATGAGGTTAAAGAGGTCAGTTACCATCTAACACCATGCATCTTATCTGTCCCAGAAGAAGACTGGAAGCCAGGTCAACTTCATTTAAGCCATGTTCTTCATTCACAACACATACTTCACAGTATTAAGTCTGAAGAGACATTGTGATACCCACAAAGGGTCATAAAAATTATTACACATTGTGTAATAATTATTACATTGTAATTCAAGAGGAATTGATGAAAGCATGTGCTTAAATTTAGCCTGGACCGTTCTCATTACCTTTTAAAGTACATATGCGCAGGATGGGAAGGGCAGGGGAAATTAAGGAGGCATGGAGGAAGGATCTCAGTGGCTTCTTCCTGCAGCCACAAATGTTATCATAGCCAATCAAATGAAAGTTGTCCAGAGGATTGGGTATCCTTTCTTCAAAGACATCTATCATGATGTGAAAACAATAACAGCATATTTGCTTTGGAGCCAGAGTACTAGTAGCTTTGATTTTTATTGTATTAATACCCCTCTCTTCATCCCTGAAATAAAAGAAATGCACCCTTGTGGGAGACCCCTTACAAGTTCATTTACGAAGGAAAGTTCTAGGAGGAGGGAGGAGGAGGAGGAGGAGGAGGATGAGAAGAAGAAGAAGAAGAAGAAGAAGAAGGAAGGAAAAGAAGAAAAAAGAAGAAGAAAAAGAATAGAAAAACAGAAAAACAACTTATAGTTTTTTTTTCTTAGTTTAAATTTTTACTACCTCATATATTACATCCCAAAATGTAGTTTTCCTCCCTCCTATCCTCTCAGTCCCTCCCACAACCATGACCCAAATCTACCTCTTTTTTTTTTTTGTCCAAAAGGACTGGCCTCCCAGGGATAGATGAATTAAACCTAAAAATTAGGTTGTAGCAAACCAGGTACCTTCTCTCCTCCTATTGTAAAGCTGGACAAGGCATTCCAATGGATGCCAAATGCAAGCAAAAGAGTCAGAGACAGCCCTGTTTCATTGTTAGAACCCCACAAGGAGAGCAACCTACAGAACTGTAACATGCATGCAGAGGGTTCTGGCAAATAGTCCCCATGCAGGCTCTTCTCGTTGTTGGTTCAGCATTATGCATCCCTATGAGCCCAGGTTGATTCTTTTTTTTTTCTGGTGGTAAAATTTATTTAAACTAAATTTTATGTAAGCTTGAAGATGAACATAAATTATATATTATCTGAACAAGTATAGTTTCAAAATCAAAACTCATCAGGCTGGATATCATGAAGACGTTCAGGTCTGAATTCTTTCTTTTGAGAAACATGTACCTGCTGTCCATACTGCACCATTGTCCTTTTGCTGAGATCTCGCTGTCTTTCTGTCTCTTTTATCTCTGTCTGCATTTGTATCTATATGTGGATACCCTGCTTAATTATGAAATATGCCCCATCTCTTATTTTCCCTACTAAATAAACTAACCTGCTTATTGATTCATCCTAAAAAATTTCTTCCCTGCTGCAGAGTTAAGGGTCTGGTCTTTTTCTTGAGTGGAAATCCCCAGGAGAGGTCCTGGTCTGTGACTTTTCTTATTTTCTCAGCTCCCTTGTAGCATGTAAATGGCAACAGAGAGAGATGTGGATCCTGAAATGTTTAATAGAGGTCCAAATTACAAAGATGTTTTCATTGATTTCTTTGAAGAGTATTTATGTCAAAATAAAGAATATAAAGAAATTCAGAAAACCACTGGGAGTCAGAAGAATAATTTTCATAGCACAGTTCTGTGCCTTCTGCAGAGTTAGTGATTTTTAAACATAGCCACTCTAGTTGGAGGGAAACCAACAGAATTTGATTTGAGAGAAAAGCTCAGAGAGTCTGCAGTATGGGGTTACTGTTCCCAGAGCATTATGCTGCCAATGGTGAGGTGCCAGAGACCCACCTCTGTGTTGTTCCCCTTCACTAGCCTGAGGACCTGCCTCCCATTCTTAGGGACTTTTAACTCAGGCCAACCAGGATTTGTATCTTCAATAAAGTGAAAGGTGTTTTTAGAATTAGTCTTGTCAGTGAAGTTGGAGGATGAATTTTTTATTAGAGCCATTTTTAACATATCCACATGTGAAGGTTAAAAGAAAGAGGCAATTCTGGAAGAAAAGGTAAGTTCCGCCTGAGTTGGAGACATATGCTCTCAAGGAGAAGAAGAGGGTTGAAGAACAGGCATGGGCCTTCAGAAGACAGTAACCATCACTTGCCTTAGAATTAGCTATGTACATCTGGTGACTCTCAAGGTTCCATCTAAAGAAGTAGCTAAGAAAAACATTTTTCTTTTCTCACTCTCCTCTTATTTTGTCTGTTACAGCAAAATACCAGAAACTACATGTCTTTTTTTTAAACAAACAGTTGTATTTTTACAATTCTGAACTCAAGAAAAGTCTGAAGTCAAGTGTAGATAGATGGCTGTATTTGTGTATGTTTCATTCCTGGCTTGTAATAACCGTGATTTTTCTGTGTCTTCCAGAATAGAAAGGGAAGAGAGTACTCTAGGTCTCTTTTCACTGCATCAATTCTTACCCATTATGACCCAATATCTCAAGCTAAATATTTCTCCATCTAGTCACCCAAGTTATTGCTATACCTATAAATTTTTCCATCTATGCAAGATATTGCCTTCTCTCCCTTCTCTTCTCTTTCTTTTTCTTCTTCTCTTCTTTCTTCTTCTCTCTCTTTCTCTTTCTTCTCCTCTTCTTCTCCCTCTTCTCCTTCTCCTCTCTCTCCTCTTCTCTTCTGTTTTTGTTTCAAAAAATATTTGTATAGTGCATGTCTGTTTCATGAAAAGAATGTCCACATGTCAGAAAGGATGTTTGACCCTGGGGCTGGAGTACGAGGTAATTATGAGCCACATGATGTGGGTGCTAGAACTGAACTTAGGTCCTCTATAAGAGCAGAGAGTGCTTTTAATTACTGGAGCCATCTCTCCCACCTACAGACTACTGTTTTCAACTGTGATATCTCCTAGGCTACTTCTCTTCAGGGTCCTGGCTCAGGTTGGCCTATGGTTACAGCTCTGTCCAGTGGAACCCTGTAACACAGTGGCTCAGTCCCTGCCTCACAGGGTGAGGTCATGGAGGTCAGAAGTCAGAAAGGCTAGGAAGCTCTTGTAGATGGAAACTTTGAGAGTTGTATGCCCCTGGGCATAAGGGACTTGTCACACTCTGGTGAAGCATTTGGACACATGCTTGTATGTAGTCTTGTCTTCTTGGGGCCTCTCTGGGACAGGAATCATGTTTGTTAGGAAAGCAGAATCAACACTGTAGGGAATGATAAATGATTGGCTACTGGTGCTGTTATTAAGAAAGAGCCTGTTAGGTAAGGTAGCTATAATTGACCCAGCAGAGAAAATGGTCATGAATTCATGCTAAACCTCCCAGGTTAGACTTGACTCCAGCAGAAAATGGTCATGAATTCACATGCTAAACCTCTCAGGTTAGATTTAAGAGAATACTTTGAGTTTTCAGAAACCCCAGTGATACCAGTGCTAATCAAAATTAAAGAAAAAGATTCTTCCAAGAACCCAAAAAACATTTTCCTTTAAACCAGCTTAGTTTGTAGGTGAGACAGGATTATGCAAACCAGAAAACCTTTGCAATAAGATGATGCCCTAGGAAGGGTTCAGCCAACACTTCAGCTGGATTATAAGATGCAATGTGTCCTGAAAGGGTGGGATCGATGTTTTTTCTTTCCTTTTTCTTTTTTCTTCTTTTTCTTCAACAGAATTGAGGAAGGCAAAGGGTCTCCTTGTTCTTGTTCCAGGCTTGTTTAAATCCATGTCTCCTCATCTTGTCTCATTCTCCCTGTAATTAAATTTTAGATATCTCAGAATTTGTCTCTTATTGAGGTAAAACCTCAATTCTAATTTCTTCATTTATTACAAATTTTTATTCTCTTAAAGGTTTCGGTAGTCTCATGCAGATTCCTGCATGCATGGCCAATAAACAACACGAATTTTTTCACTTGAGTTTATAAATAAAAAGTAGAAATGAGATGGACATTCCATGGCAGAAATCAGCTCCAGACTACTGGTATGAAAGACAGGGATTGTGGGTGCATTTTCACGCGCCACCTCAGTTTGAACTATACTCTCCTTCAAACTTCTGCAATGGCAGAGCTCATATCTCAATAGTAAAGGCAAGTCTAGACTGAACCAGGATCTGAAAACTTGTCACAGTACAAGGATGTCGGAAGCTTACAGGCTCGCCTGTGTTCAGCTAAGCCTAACCCAGCTGTTTGCTCAACTAGTAAAACCACTTTACTTTGCTTTGGGGAAGGCGCAAAGGAGAGAGAGATGGATGATTCTAGCTTGAGCAAAGTAAGGTGAAATGAGGGTAAGTAGTATTCAGTTTGAAGGAGGATTTTCAGTTACCTACTTTACTCTGAGCTATGAATTCTTTTTTACTGTGTGTGTGTGTGTGTGTGTGTGTGTGTATACATATTTGAAGATATATGTGGAAGCCAAAGGTGACACTGGGTTTCTTTCTTAGTCACTGTCCACCTTAATTCTTGACACAGATCTCCTCATTCAACCTGAGTTTCACCAGTTTGGTAGACTAAATGCCCATTGAGCCTCCTAAGTCTCCCTTTCTTTCGCTCCTAGTAAATATCATAGCCACACATCAGTTTTTGCATGGGTTATGGTAATCTGTACTCAAGTTCCCAATTTACCAAAAAACCTTTTCCTGATTGAGCCATCAAACCAGGCTCCAGAATTACATGTCTTAGTTAAGAAATTAGATGACATGGATGTGCTCTCAAATCTCTTTCCCAGCCACTGGAGGACTCATGAAAGAGGAAAGTATGAATTCTGGTACCAGGTAAGTGCAGGGCTAGATGAGGCCTGAAGAGGGAATTTGAATCCTTCAGACTGGACTCCTATAGATGGAGCTGCCATGTGGGTGCTGGGAGTAAAACTGATATTTCTGTCTGTAACAGCAAGTGCTCCTATTTTTATTTCTTTAAAACATGTTTCCAGTCTGCTACTGAGCTCGTGTACTTAGAGTTGAGTTGATTGTAACTTTGTTTAAAGCCACATATTACAATTTTGTTTTCTCATGTAAGGGAGTCCTTCACTGCGCCTGAATCCGCTCTTTCTTTTATCTAAAACAGGGTTTTGGATTTTTTTCTTTTTTCTTTTTTTTTCGGAGCTGGGGACCGAAATCTGTGGCCTTATGCGCTTTGCTAGGGTGCTCATCATGAGCTAAATCCCAACCCCATGTGGATTTTTTTTTTTATTTTGTTTAAGCATGGTAGCTTGTTCAGCAGATGGCCAAGGGGAAACATAATAATAGCTTTTTTTAAAAGTTCCTACCTTAAATGTCTTTTCAGAGCTTTCCATTTGTTTCGTTTTGTTTATAAAATATTTTTTATCTATTTTGTTTATTTACTCTGTCTCCGTTTCTTCTTTCTCCTCCTCCTCTTCCCCCATCTCTAACCCCTACAGGTCCTCACACATACACTATGACTTCCTTAATGTTTTATATTAATCTAGATCACTGTCTGTGCAAGTGCTATGGTCCTGTGTATTCCAAAATCTTGCTTCTTGTCTTCATTT
This sequence comes from Rattus rattus, assembly GCF_011064425.1. Lineage (NCBI taxonomy): Eukaryota > Metazoa > Chordata > Mammalia > Rodentia > Muridae > Rattus > Rattus rattus. The sequence goes on from NC_046167.1 coordinate 20,792,462, forward strand.
TCTGGACTTTTCCCCTTCATTTGGTTTCATTTTGTTCTACTGATGTGCTTTATTTTTGTTTTTATTCCCTTAGCCCTTGAAGTCTGTCGTTCTCCCCAATGAGACAGAAAGGTGAACCCTGATGGAGAGGAGATAAAGAATCCTATTTGTGTAGAGGAGAAGGGCAACTCAATCACGATGTATAATGAGAGAAAAGGATCCATTTTCACAGAGAAAAGCGCCTTCTTCATGAAATCGAAAACCTGAGTGGAATAGACTGATTAACTGTTTCATTTTGTAGTCTGGTCAAGAGCAATTAGCTTACGTCTCAGTCCCATAATGTGATGCTTCTACATGTAACATAAATTGACCCAATCAGTGCTACTAACTGGCTGGGTGCTTCTCACTACTGAAAACACTAGAATTTCCATATTGTCCTGGGATACTTACTGCTTGTGTTGGATCGATTCTTTCCTCCATCCTCTTCCTTTTCCCGCCTCAGCTCCTCTCTCCCTGGATCCCCCTGCCCCCTGCCTCCCCGCCCTGCCTTTGGTCTTAGATGTCAGTACAGAGGGTCAATTCTACCTTCCTACTCAGAATGGAAGTCATGCTTGAGTCGCTTGACAGTACCTTTGACTCATGAGTGAGTTTTCTGAAAGAGTCAATCATCTCTCTGGGGAGTGCTAATTTATCATAAACAAAATTAGAACCCACTATTTCATATATTTTTTAATCTTAAAGTATATAGGCTGAGAAGATGCATGTGTATAGATAGATACATCTTGATTGTTCTTTACATAATTACTTGAAAAATTTAGGCACACAATTAAATATGGTATGATTTGGTAGATTAAAGATCATTTGCTTGTTAAAATCATTTTAGTATATAAGAAAATTTGTATTATTTAAAACACAATTGAAGTGGTATCTAAATGGCTTTCGATGGCAAGGACTGTACCGTTTCTATTCTGGAAGGTACTTTGCAAAGGTGTCAAGATTTTAAGAGAAGGATGTGGCAACCTGTCAATACAAGAATCATGGAAACATGGTAACATATCTTTGGTACAACAGGGCAATGTTGAATGTGGTGGAATGAAATCTCCAGGAGGGTCATTGGTAACTTGGGCAACAAATTACATACATCATCAGTTCTGGGAATACAACAACTCTCACAAATCAGCTTAGCAGGTAACTTCCAGACTGTATCTCAATTTTTCTTAAGAGCAAAATAATATATATTTTATAGGCTCTTAGTGAAATGCTATATATCAAAGATATGAATCAGTCGAAATATTGATTCAGTTTAAAGAAAGCTAAATGGCTCTCACCAAAAAAAGGCAGAGTGAGGGTATGTGCATAAACGGTTTTATAGAGTGAAGCTCCTGGGGAGAGGGATGGACAAATCTGGAGATTGAATAGCTTTTGACATCAAGTTCAAAAGTTTCGTTGAATTGGTCATATTAGCCACATTATGGAACAGGTTGTCATGAGATTTGGTCTTGCCAAGAACATAAGATCACAAAGATAAATATTGTAATATGTATGCTTTTCTTTATCAATCTAAATGAGACGATTCCATTCCCACCTATAATTTAGAATGCTGCAACTCTATCTAGTATCTTTAAGTGGAGAAATGCTGTCACTGGGGTGTTGATATGGGGAGCTAGTAAGATGTTCTTCATGTACCTCAGGGGAGAGTCTGTGCAAATCATTCAGACCATTAGATAAACACCTAAATTGATGGATGAACCCTTATTTAAAGCTCACTAATCTCTCTGTGGTTAAACCTCAAGATTTGTTAGAGAGAAAAGGTATCTTTCTCTCTATCTACAAGATGATTCAACCTTGGTAAATCTCCCTCAAAAAACATCTATTAAGTCATTATATCAGATGGGGGAGCCCAGCAGAAAAGCCTTAAAAAATGGCACAGCAGCAGCAGCAGCAGCAAGAATGAGTTTTAAGTTTTTCTCAGAAGCACCTTCAGCTGGGCAATTTCACCATTCCATCTGTCTTGCATCTGGTTAGGAGGGAGCTAGTATTCAGGGAAGGAAGGGTATGAAACCAAAACAGAAATATTTCGAATGCACTCAGAGCAGCACAGTGGTAAGCTGGCTGGTGATTTTTGTTTTTAATATCTGAAGTCCAACAGGAGATACTGTAACAGCTGTCCTCCATCTGAAAGCTTCACTGCACTTAGACTCCAGCATCCAAACTCTTAGGTAAACCAAAGTAGCTTTTCTAAATAGGCCATTAGATTTATTTATTTGGGGAATTTACAAAATGTGGCCATCACTGGAGCCTGGGGCATGAATAATGCAAAAGCAGCGCCAAGAGACAGAAACAAAACAAGAGGCTGTATGGGGTTCTCTCAATAGACAAGTCTGTACTTGCTGATCAACACGCTGAATTACAAAGAGAAATTGCTGGAAAAATGCACACTTGAATTTATTATATATGAAACATTAGTTATCAAACACGAGTTTGCTGCCTGTCTTAGCTCCGGAGGCGCTGTATGTGTAGTGACTGAACAAATGACACAGCCAAGTTGACTTACAAGTTCTTGTGGAAGCGACAAGAATGTGGGAAAAATTTCAAATTCTCAACGCTGAATGCCAGGTGACAGTGAAGAGTTCAAATGTAGAATTTGAGGGAGCATGATTATTTCAAAGATGGGAGTATGGTTCAGCATTTCCTTTGTCTGAGTACTGAGTTCTAGATGCTTTTTCTTTCTCTTGCTTCTCGTCCTTTCCTCTCACTAATCTATTTTCTGATGCAAATTTGTACCAGGTTCTCAAGCTCCACAGGGACACCCTTACTGCAGCCTGTTTGTGGACTTGATGAGGATTTTATAAACTTGTTTTACTTGAGTGCGTCTCTCTCTTGACTAAAAGCACTTCCTGCTTACTGGTTTTTAAAAAATCTTTCTGATGTAATCTTTAACTTTTACAACCCTCTCGTATTTTTAAGGAAAGAATTAGAATTTATTAACTTACTATGTTACTTCAAACTTTTAATAATTGGGAGTGTTGAACTGACTCAAGTCTTGAAACTTTTGAGATGTCCAACACACCATCACTCATCCTCTGATCGCTCTTACACTTAATAGCTTCCCTTCATCAACTGTCCATTCTTTCTTTTTTCTTTCTTTTTTCTTTTTTGAAATTTTCTTTATTTACTCTCAAATGGGGTTATCCCTTCCTGTTTCCTCTGGAACCTGCCTATCCCTCTCCTGCTCTTCCTTGCCTGTGAGGCTCCACCACCTACTCCTCCTGTCTCCTTGCCCTGGCATCCCTCACACTGTGCCTTCTATAAACGTTAAAAGGCCTCCCATTTGATGCCAGACAATGGCATCTCTGGCTACATGCGGTTGGAGCCATGGGTCCTCATATATATTTCTCAGTTGGTGGTTTAGTTCCCTTGGGAGCCTAGGAGTCTGTTGGTTGATATTGTTGAAATTTTCCTATGGGTTGCAACCCCCACTAGTGGTTTTGTGCAGAAACAATTATTTACTTTGTATATATGTGTCTGTGCAAACTATGACACATGTGTGGAGGTCGAGAAGAATCCTGGAAGGAAATTGGTTCTTCCTATAAGACTTTTGATTTATTTTGGACAACACTTCCTTAACGTAGGTGTTGGCCTTAGTCTTTAGTAAGTACTTTTGTGTGTTGAGTTGTCTTGCCGGTCTCTCTTCAAGGTTACAGGGTTCACTCTGAATGTACCTGTGGGTGTTCGTTACAATTTGTTATAGTCTTTGTGGGCTCTCAGTATATCTCCACTTTGCCTTTTGCTTGTTTCTACTTCCGTCAGATTTATAGCTGGCTCTCATCTCTCTTACTGCCAATGTTTATGTTGTTTTCAAGATTGACATGTAGCCCAGGGCTCTGGTTTACTGTCCTCTCTTATTTCCTGAGTTCTCCTTTGTAACTCGCTCCCATATATGCATTTGAGATTGTGGTTACACTTCCTTCAAGATGGTCCTCAAATCCCTTCATCCCAGCACTGATGTCTTTATGGTGTTCCTCTCTCTTAAAGTGCAAATATAGGCTGAAATTGTTTTGAGGAGTTTGATACTGTAAAATTTCTGCATCATGGATATCTATAGTTAGTTATAAAAGAATAAATGTACCAGCATTCTAGCTAGATCTATAAACAAAATTTACTAAGTCTTTTTGCTTTCTTCTTTAGCTGATCAATGCCACCAGGGAAGTTCTCAATGCGTAGTCTATGCAGACCAGGTTTCTGTCAATAAACATGGTACATAGATCATGGAAGTAAGTGACACCATTTTCCATTTGCGCTGAAGACAGAAACCTGGGGAACCCAGGATCACAAAAACATGGAGCCTGAGAATCAGAAATATCCAGTTCATCCACCTCCAGGTTTCAGTGCCTCACATTGAGACTAAACGTCTTTCTATGGCAAGCCCTAAGTTCTCGGTAACTGGTTCATCATGAGACTAAGTGATGCACAAGCTTTAATTGCGTTCATTTATTTATATAAGGAATATAAATTCTATTTTAGAATAAGTTTTATGTCATAATACTGTTTGCTTAGCAACTCAGCAGTCTTAATATTCCATGTGATTTTGTTTTACCTTTTGAGCAGATCTCACATTACATAGTGGAGCATCAAAGCTGGAATTCCACTTCCTTTCCGAGGGTCACTTGGTGTTTTTAGCATCTCTAACTTCTGACAGACACAATTTGAAGTTGTTCTAAAATTTCTCCAAACCTAGAATTAGACATCTGTTAAATGGTTTTGGTTTTTTGGTCGGAACTCCATTGAGAGGTTAAGATCAGAATCTAAGAATGCTTTTGTTACCAAGAAGGATGAACAATGTCCATATATGTCTGTCTATATGTGCAAACATGCTTATTGATTCAGATAAGTGCATATTGGCACCAATATTATATTTATACATATTTATATGTTCCATCAGGTATTGAACTATCTTCAAAAGCTTAATATTTTGTCTGTTTATATGCCAGGCTCTTCCTCTCCCCATCTATTACTTACCTATTGTATATTTGTATATCTATCATGTAGGGAGAGTACTGTCACCCATCAGTGCTCATCCTTACACAACCCTTATAGTATACTTTTTGTTCTTGGGTGCCCTATCCAGGCTCCATCTATCCTAGCCAATAATTCTTAGAATCTTTTTTTAGGTCAATATCTTGCTTTGTGTCTGTTCTTGGGGTCCAGTTCTTTCTCCGGACTGATGCTCCATTTTGAGGTCCATTTTTCCATGGAAACACTTGTTTCCCCAGCTTCTAGATCTCCGTATGCCATTCCTTCTGTTCAGGATATGGTATCTTGTTTGATCCTCTTATTCTCTTCCTTTGTTCATGTACTGTACCCAATGTACTTTCTCAAGAAAGAAAGGGCTCCCAGAAAGGGGAAATGAAGCCGCAGCACGTGACATGGGGTTATGTTAGGAAGAATGGATTGCCTTGCTTTTAAAGTACATTGTTCCATTCTGCAGCAGAAGAAAATTTTTAGTTCATAAAAGCTAAGGTAGTAAGAAAATAACTTCAAAGTATAGTTTCTAGATCTGCAGAAGGTGAAAAAGTGATAGAGAACTGATAAAAGCAGTTGCTAGTATTCAAGCATTATCAATTGTTCATGTTAGTAAGTGGAGGAATATATGGGTGGAAGTGTGTGTGTGTGTGTGTGTGTGTGTGTGTGTGTATAAGACAGTGCCTCAAAGATGAAAACAGAGTGTAGAAGGAACATCCATTTGAGGACTCAGTCCCACATGTGGCCCATACACATACAGCCACCCAATTAGAGTCAAGATGGATGGCTTAAAGAAGTGGTGGAGATCGACAGGAGCTTGACGTAGATTCTCCTTGAGAGACAATATCCAATACAGCAAATACATAGGCGAATGCTGCAGCAAAACCACTTGAACGGAGAAGAGGGACCCCTCAGCAGAAGGGGAATCAGAGAAAGGGACTGAAGAGCTTGAAGGGTTCGAGACCCCATAGTGAACAATAATGCCAAGCAACCAGAGCCTGGTGGACTAGCCACTACCCAAAGGACTACAAGAGGGATTGACCCTACCCAACTGCATAGGGTAGCCATGAATATCCTAGTAAGAGCACCAGTGGAAGGGGAAGCCCTTGGTCCTGCAAGGACTGAACCCGGAGCGAACGGGTTTGCTTTGGGGAGGGCGGCAATGGGGGAGGATGAGGAGGGGACACCCAGGGGAGGGGAGGGGGAGGTTAGGGGGATGTTGCCGGAACCGGGGAAAGGAATACATTCAAAATGTAAATAAGAACTAATGCTTAGTAATAAAAAAATGAAAAAAGACAGTGCTCACTGGTTTGTCATCACCATTAGTCTAGGCTGGCTGGCCAGCCAAACTCAGTGATCTGCCTATTCCTGCAGACTTCTTTAGTAGAATGTATGCACTAGCCACCATTCCTGGCTTTTTGATGCATGCTCTAAGGATGAAACTGATAATCCCATTTAAGGCTATGTCCCTGCCCTAACAGCCTTTTTGTTTGCTTCTCTTGTACCAACAATGGTGATACTTGGTATGAAATATGCCTAAGATCAAGACAAATGGATTTTACAATGTCCAGTTGCTAATGAGTACTTTTTCTGAGTGCCCTTCAAAGAATGATTTTCCCAAAACTCTTTCAGACCAAGTCAACTCACATCTCCCGGGGCCGGATGTTTTTGTGAGTCACCATCACCAGAGTTTTATCCTGATTTCCTTCCTTGCTTCCTCAGAGGACTTGCCCTGGAATTGCTAAGCAGAACTAACTCTCTGGATGGAGTTTTCGGCATGCCCGCGTATCCTGGGGAGTTCATCTGGCTGATTCATATGGTATTTGTTTTGCGTACTCCTGATTAAAACTACAAATCATGGAATTTGTTTACATGGACAGTGATGGCTGGATTGTGTTTCTTGCTTCAGAAAATCCAGCACTATGGGCACCACCCATATTTTGTTCTGAGACATAAATGAAGGCTAAGTATTCTGATACTGAATCCTTCAGCAGTAAAGTCAGCTGCTCACTAAGGACCTCTGGTAGTGCCTGCATTTTGTTCTAGTGGACACAGGTTCCTTGCTATGAACGCCTTTTCCAGAGTTTTCTGGCAGTGATGGTTTTCCCAGCTAAGACTCATTGTTGTCCTATGTCGATTGATACTTTGCAAGATCTTTGTCCCTTCTAGAATTCCAGAAAGGCTATCATCCACTGATTATGTTTTCCCTACAGAGTTTTTTAAATATACTTTTGTTGTTTTTCAGATGCCATACATACATTTGAGATGTCATGACCACATCCATATTTTGCTATTCTTTCTATAATTCTCATCATACCTCCCTGGGTCATCCTTCTTTGTTTTGTTTTATTGGTTCTTAATCCACTGGGTCCACTCATACCTCCTATATGTGCAAGGGTGGCACTGCCATCTACTGGGACAGGAACATTCCAGTGGTCACTGACCTCAATACTCCAGCAGCTCAACCACTGCAGCTCCTCAGTTTGAAGGAGGGGCTTGCTATTTCCTTCCCCTTCCATGCTTGAATTTTAAATGGGCTTGAGATTGTACATTTTTCCTTCTTCTCTGATTTCTTTCTTTGTTTTGCTTTTTCTTATTATTTTATTTACTTACATTCCAGTTGTTCCCTCCTCCCATAGTCCTCCTTATCCCATTCCCTTCTTTATTCTGCCTCCAAGAGTATATTTCTCCCACAGCCTCCTCCTGGGGTGGGCCTCAGCCGCCTCTGGCGCGGATTAAGCTCATCTTCTTCCACTGAGGCCCCACTGCTTAACCTTCACAGATGTTTAGGGCCTGTAATCTTGTGCCCATGTATGCTGCCCACAGCCCAGTGTTCAGGAGCTCCCTGGTTCTGGGTTAACAGAGACACCTGGCCTCCCACAGGTCGTTCTCCCTTCAGCTTCTTTTTAATCCTCCCCAATTCAAGTCCATAGGGATCCCTGATTTCAGTCCACAATGGTTGGGTAAGCATCTAAATTGTCTCAGTCAGCTGTTTGTTGGCCTCTGAGGATAGCCATGCCAGGGCCCTGCCACTGCTACCCATAGCATCAGTGTGATCAGCCTGACCTTGGTGCCCCACTTGGTGAGATGCCGGATCCGGTGAGGCAGCCTGTCAATTTCTTCCTTTAGTCTCTTCCATTTTTGTTCCTGTAGCTCATTTACAGGAGTACCTTGCTAATTGATCTGCCCAACCCAGTCCTCTGCTTGAGGCTCTGTCTATCTACTGGAGGTGACTCCTTGATTCCTCTCCTGGCCAATTTTGGGCATTTGGCTAAGGTCATTCCATTGAGTCATTAGGAGTCTCACCTCCTGGGTTTCTGTACTTTCGTGCTGCAACCACCCCGTCCTCCCGACCCAACCCCAGATGCTGCTCTATTGTATTCAGCAATACGTAACTGAACGAAGTACAATGAT